>NC_134488.1:114114674-114310158 GCF_040206685.1 Ascaphus truei | reverse complement strand
CCCATTATCTTGCATTTAGGATATCAATGAGTAAAAGATTCATCAGTGTCCATACTCTAAACATGGGGTGAATCATATTTTACATCCCAGTACCATATGTAATAGTGTGAAGGTATTAGAGGGAATAAGTGCTTAAAGAGTCAACCAAGCCGCTGAAATTGTTTCTCCATGCGCTTTTCTTTTAAATTTAGTGTTTACCTTTGACCCCGTTGATCACGCGAGAAGCATCAAGCTGCAGGAGAAATGGAAGTTCTTATTACCAACAATAATCAGAATCTGACAGTGGCTGTTCTTTTTGCTTTAGGGCTGATGGAGTATCTCTTTGGTAATGTCACCAGGTGAACCCAGTTCAAATCTCAGTGTCTGCTCTCTTTGTAACCTTGGACAAGTCACTTATCTTCCCGGGGCCTCAAACACCAACATTAAATTGTAAACTCTACATGGCAAAGCTCATTGTACTTGCAAAATGTGGTGTAGACTGTCAGTACAATATAAGGGGAAAAAAACAAATGTTACATATATTTTCTACCAGACCAGTCGTCACAAGTTATTACCTGAGATGTTATAGTAGCAAAACTATGAAGCAGTTTTTAAAGCAATATGATGCATTCTGCAAAATATGTTACAGAAAATTTCATTTTTGGTTGAAAAGTGTAAGATTTCACCATTTCTTTCTGTTCCTGCTTAACTTGGTCTATCTTTAACCACTTTGCTACCAGAGTGGCCTGCAAAACATCATGCTACAATGCCTTGCATGCCCTTCTGATAGCAAATAAGTTAAAAGGCATGTTCCAAATGTCATCTAATTTGTACCCTATACGAACAAGTTAATTTGTAGAATACATTATATAGATTTAGGGTTCATAAACATTAACTCAAAAGTCACTTCTCAGACACTTTCAACTCAACAGCAGCTTGTGATAGGCAACAAGGAATGCTGACAATTACTGTCCCTTTTTACCCAGTGTAGCAATCCAGGATTTGGAATTTCCTTGAAAAAGCAAAATTATTTAAATTAGGAAATAATGGCTATAGTGTTTTTAGAAGTCTTGGAAAAACAGGATTACATGTGTACTGCAGAGATTTTGTTTAATAAAAAAAATCACTTTATACCACAATTATGTTCATAGTGTAAGAAGGGGCGTGGGACAGTATTCATCAGGAAGCTTGCATTATGCATCTGAGGGAGTGGGAAGAAGCTCCTACCCACGGCTCCTTCTGCTAGTGCAATATACTTATATACAATATATATATATATATACAGGTTCCTGCCCTATTGGGGGCTTAAGTAACACATGCTACCCTTGAAGTATATAACGTTGCCTAACTGTGCTCTACTATCTCTGATACTATATTTTGATGCGGTTGCTTCTCTTTTTTTTTTTTTCAAGTGCCAGCTTCCCAAAATACACTAAACACAACATTGCTTTAAGGGATATTTGTATTTCTGGATAGCTCTAATACATTATATTTTTGTTATTGGAAAAACTGCACTGCAGGTGTATGGTTGTCATATCATAATCACTGTGAAAAGCAGTGGTTAATTGTGATGGTCCTGGTGGATAGGGAATACTACTGCTTTTTTATTTAGAAACGTTCACGTTTTATTATAGAAAGCACCTCCCTGTTCTCTTTTTACAGCATAAATATTTCTAAAATAATACCCAAAGACCTTTGCCGTAATGTATAATAAATGTAGATTTCTGTTTTATCAGAATGTGTCACTACATTTTTAAGCCACTTCAACTTTGAACTGGTGAACCGAAATTGTGTTCACGTTACCCCCCACAACCCCCCCCCCCGAACTTTTTGTAAAGTTTGCAAAATCACAATAAACTGAACATTTCTAGTGAAAAAAATCACCCATTTTTAAGCACTCAGTAGACCTGTGACACAAAGTCATGAAGTGTAATACAAATTTAAGATGTTGATAACATACAGCCTGCCATGTATTTCTTGACTGTCTTGTATTGTATTGTATGTCTTTATTTATATAGCGCTATTAATGTACATAGCGCTTCACAGTAGTAATACATGTGATAATCAAATAAATAACAGATAATATAAATAACAGATCATGGGAATAAGTGCTTTAGACATTAAAGTAACATAAAGGAAGAGGAGTCCCTGCCCCGAGGAGCTTACAGTCTAATTGGTAGGTAGGTAGAACGTACAGAGACAGTAGGAGGGAGTTCTGGTAAGTGCGTCTGCAGGGGGCCAAGCTATATGTATCATGTGTTCAGAATATCTACAGTGCTATTTAAGCAAGTGTGTCTTAAGGTGGGTCTTAAAGGTGGATAGAGAGGGTGCTAGTCGGGTACTGAGGGGAAACACTGTCTTCCAGAGAAACACTGCCAAAGTACTAAAATAAAGCAAGGAGCTTAAAACACATGAACATAATTATCCCACTTCTCTGCCACTGAAAACTTAAAATACAGACTATTATGAATAATTGCATTAACAAGCCTCTTTGTCCATTTTCCAATATGCAGTCAAGCCGTCTTCCCAATTCTGGAGAAGACATCAGCTCCATTAACAATATATGGGACAAAAGTCTAATCTAGTACAGAGGAGTCGAAATCACCTTATGCCAATGGGGAGAGGTGAATCTCATAAGGTGATTTCGTCTCGTCTGTACTCAGCAAAGGAGCACACAGACCCGGATACACATGGATATATGTGAGTACATCACTACTTAATTGGGAGCTTCCCCAGGTTCACTGGTTTATTTCATTGCTGGACATCCATGAGAGGTCTGGGAGGGTCCTAGGACTACCCCCAGACAACTTTCTTTATCCTTGCTAGACCGTGTTCCATCTAGGGGTCAATGCCTACAGCTCCAATATGTATTAAGGAAAATATGTGATCTGGTTTGCAGTGATTCATTTTCATGAGTGGGTATAAATGCTCTGTATCACTAGTTAATTGGGGGACCCCACCTCAATATTTTTTCCTGCTAGTACAGAGCAGTGGCTTCACAGTATACCGAAAATGTGTCTTTAAAAGGGGTAATCCATTTAGTTGGTATACAATTCTACATTACTTTATATTTGCCTGTATTTTTCTTTTGCTTCCTGATTACAGGCTTCACAGTGAAATATCTCAATGTATTCTGGGGAGATATTTTTTTTAGATCTTAAAAATGACCTGCAATCCTTTTTTTTTTTACAGCACTGGTTCATAATTAAGCCTTGGTCACTGCTACTTTGCAATCTCTGTAGTTTTGTTTCCTTGCTAGCCTTTTCAATAGGTGTTTTGAGTTGGTCATAACAAGGTGTATCTTTACAGCATACTGTAAGTTCAGGAGAAGCCTATCTGCATAATGTGTCTGAACTAAACTAATTTGTTGGGAAGCCAACATGAATGGCCACTGAAACCGAAGAGTTATGTACAGTTGTTTATCTGGGGTTCTATGATCCATAGCATACTGTACCATTGCATCGACCTTCCTTTTGTATAATATAGAGTTCTAAGGTCTGTCAAATTTAAATGCATCTACATTTTCAATATTTCTATTCTTAAACAAATCGTGTGTGTATAAATCTCACATTTTGTGGCAGAGGCCCTTTCAAACACACCTCCATGTTTTACTTTTAATTCCAGGTCAGTGCATCATCAGGGCCAGAAATCTACAGTAGATCCAACACATGTGCACTAATAACTACTGTAGTGTGTTTGAAGAGATGTCAAAGGAAATGAGAGGGAACTAGAGATCATAGCCCTGCCTGCAGGTTTGAAATTCCAGGCTGGTATTTTGTCTCTTACACTTCTCTCATCAAGCTCCCATCGTTGCCATGACTACCCACAGGCACAAATCCTGACCATAAAAGAGGGTTACCAATGAACAAAAGCAAAGCCCAATAAGTCATTGTGCTCTTGTCAAATAACCATCCAGGACTGGTGCCTCCTGCCGAAAAACATCTCTTTGTTTTCCAGTAGTGCAAAGAGGAAAGAACAAACCTTAAGTTTGCTTACTGGAACTGGGAGGGCACCGACTTGCTCACAATCACAGCTGTTACTGACTCGAAGAGACGACATCCTCCTTATACTTCTATTGCAGAATCAGTGGCACTTAGTAGCACTTGAAGAGGAATGCAGAGATGGGCAACAACAAGGGGAAAAGTTTACAACCGCTGTCAAAATTATTTGTTCTGCTAAGTTTTATGATGCCGGCAGCCTACACCATAGAAACAGGTAGGTTAGCACATCCTAAATCTATATTTGTATCTCTTTTTGTTGGAAAGAACATTACCCGTTACACAGTAATGTGTTTTTTTTCCCCCCCTCAATGTTGCACGCTTTGATCTTTAAGTCAAAGATGCAAGCACATAATGGAAATGGGGAAAGTAATAGGAGGGAACAAGTGTTGATGTTTTAATAGCGTGCAAACAAAGGGTGATTTAAACATAGCTGTGGAGTATCAACATTGAGCTGAAAAAGCAGCAATTGGAACAGTGCAGTTGTCGTATATATATCTGCAGCCCCGTTTCACAGCCAAGAGCAAGAAGACTGACTTTTAGGGACAACTTAAATGCTGGATGGCATATCCCCTAGATGTTATGACTTCTTTAAATATCAGTTTCTGTTTCCACACTTGGATAGTAGACATACGAAGATGTTTTTATTTCACATTCTGATGTTTGTTTAATAGTAAAGCCATTTATTTATTTACAGTATAAAAATGTTTTACCAGGAAGTAATACGTTTTCAAGTATGTCCTGGGCACAGTTATGATAACAATACAAGGTTACATGAAATGAACAGGGTTATACATTATATATAAAGACATTTCATGAACAGTTAAAAATATTACATGTTGTAGGCGTATGGAACAGTTACAGACCAGATTAAAATGTGAGACAGCTTTAGTGTTGAAAGAACTTAGACTGGTGACGGCTTTGAGAGTCTGGTAGATTGTTCCAGTTTTGGGGTGCACGGTAGAGGAGGAGCAGCCGGATACTTTGCTGAACCTTGGAACCATGAACAGTCTTTTGGAGTCAGATCTCAGATGAAAGTGCTGCATGTGGTAGGGGTGAGGAGCTTGTTCAGGTAGGCGGGTAGCTTGCCCAGAAAGTATTTGAAGACAAGACGGGAAAAATTAACTTTGTGCCTAGACTCAAGTGATAGCCAATCTAGTTCTTTTAGCATTTTGCATTGATGTGTGTGGTAGTTACATTGTACGACAAAGCAGCATATTGAGTTGTAGAGGGTGTCTAGTTTGCTAATATCAGTTTGGGGTTCTGTGCTCATTCACTGTTCATAGTTCATACTATGTCCCCATAGTCTATCATTGGCATTAGCATCTCCTTTGCATGTGCTTTTTGACGAGCTGGCTTAGGGAGGATTTGTTCCTAAAAAGTACACCTAGTTTTTGGATGTCAGAGTATCAATATGTAATGCAAATGTTAAATGGGAATCAAACCATATAGCCAGATATTTAAAACTAGTGACAGGGGCTAGAACGGTGATAGAGTTGGTACTGATCTGTAGCTCTATCATTGGTAGCTTTAGAAATATTGCCTTGGTCGAAAATACCATTGTTACTGTCTTGTCAGTGTTTAAAACAGTTTGTTTTGGAATCTCCCTTACAAGCTGAAGGTAGATCATTAACGAAGACTGAAAACAGTAGGGGCCCCAGAACAGAGCCTTGCGGGACACTGCAGGTGATATCCAAGGGGTTGAAGTTAGAGCCTGAGATAGACACATGTTGGAATCTATCTGATAGGTAGGAATAAAACCAGTTTAAAGCGTGTTCCCCTATTTCAGAGCACCAGGGCTTGTTTAACATGATAACCTGATCAACAGTATCAAAACCCTTTGCAAAATCTAGGAATATGGCTCCAGTAAATTGCCCCAGTTCCATTCCACACTGTAATTCGTTGCAAACTTTTAAGAGGGTAGTTACTGTGGAGTGGTTTGGGCGAAAGCCTGATTGGATTTGGCAGAGGAAGTTTGTTTTGTTATAGTAATCGCTTAATTGGGAGTGGGCACATTTTTCCATGACTTTGGATAGTATTGGGGGAAGAGAGATTGGCCTGTAGTTTGAGACACTATTTGTATCCCCACTTTTAAAGATTGGGACAACTCTGGCATTTTCCAGGTCTTATGGATATGGTCTGTAGACAAAATAGAGTTGATTAGGGAGGCAAGTGGTATGGCAAAGGCTGGGGCACAAGTTAGAAGCACACCCCACAAAGTATTCATTGAATGCGTTTGCAATGTCAGGTGGATTTGTCAGAGTAGTATCATCCTTTTTTCTGGTTGTGCCCTTGCTGCCTTTTGCCTGCTGCTGAAAGCGTGCTGCATTTAACAGTATACATATACATAAATATGTGTACTGTATATATATATCTCAAAGAAAAATCTGCAGCACTTGCAAAGATGAGGTATCAAAAGGTATAAATTAATTTAATCTAAAAAGTACAAAAAATAAAATATGGGCCCATATTTTAGTTTTGTACTTGTTTTACATGAACTAAATGTATACCTTTTGACACATCATCTTTTGCAAGTGCTGCAGATTTTTCTTTGCTAATGAAGAGTGCCATATGTAAAGCATTGGGATTGAATTTACCGTAATGCTAAATAGAGTGTGCCTGACTTACTGTGCTCTCCTGTCTTAAATGTAATCAATTTAATGTAATTGACACATTTCTTACATAGACAAAGTTCACACCAACTTAGACCCTGCAATTTAAATGACTAAACAAAGTCAGAAATCTGACACCAAGAAATACATTGCTGATACGTATCATGTGCTTGTCGTGCAACCGAAGTTCTTCTTATTGGTTTGTTAAACCACAAAATAATCCAAAGTCCATGCATAGTACTTCATACCATAACATTAATGGTCAAATACCCAATAATACATCTAATGTCTTTTAACCTTTAAAAAAAAAGAACTCTTTTTGAAGCTTGATCCCTTGTTAGATCATGGTTTTAGAAGTTGTGTTATGAAGGATTTTCGTACATATTCTGATACATGGTGCTTTGAGAACCAAACCGCATCTTCCTCGGGTGCTTTTGAATCTAATGTGTTAATGAGACGAGTATTATCATATATTAAATAAATGTTACATCTGAATTAAGCAATACAGGCATACCCCGCATTAACGTACGCAATGGGACCGGAGCATGTATGTAAAGCGAAAATGTACTTAAAGTGAAGCACTACTTTTTTCCCACTTATTGATGCATGTACTGCACTGCAATCGTCATATACGTGCATAACTGATGTAAATAATGCATTTGTAACTGGCTCTATAGTCTCCCCGCTTGCGCACAGCTTCGGTACCGGTAGGGAGCTGGTATTGCTGTTCAGGACGTGCTGACAGGCGCATGCACGAGCTGCCGTTTGCCTATTGGGTGATATGTCCTTACTCGCGAGTGTTCTTAAAGTGAGTGTCCTTAAACGGGGGTATGTCTGTAAAAGGAATTCAGGGCTAGTGGTAACACCAGGGGTTGCAGTATTTTTTTTACCCCATTTCTTGAACTGCCGTATAATATAATATTGTTCCTTTCCCATTTCTTTACCTACCACAAGCTTCCTTTAACTCTTTTAGAGCTGAATCACCCAGTGATGCACTGCATGGGGAATGTGCCCCTTTGGTCCCCCTCAATTCCCTCACAACAGACCCTTTGAATGATCTTTTTTTACCACTAGAATTATCTGACACTTTTTGTGGCTATAGTCACTGTCTGTGACCCAAATATAAGGTTTATGTGTAGGAGGCAAGGTCAGATAAGAACCACTAGCAAGGCTGGACATAAATAATGATTACCATTTTCAGGTATTATCTTATCACTGAATTTCAAACTGGGGGTGGCAGTGTGGGTCAAATGTCCCCTAAGATCTCTTTGCTTAAAGGCAGTGTTTGCAGAGGTTTTCCACAGAGAATAAATGTCATTACCCTTCAAAGAAAGCATTAGGACTGGCAGTGAGAGAAATACTCAGGGTGTGTTAGGCTAAGGCCCCACTCCCTCCGTCAGCGTGCCAGCACTGCAGACAGGCGGGGCGCTGACAGACACAGACCACGATATGCGGTCTGTAGGGAGCGGGAGCCGGGGCTGGAGTGGGAGGGAGGGGGCGTGGTTTAAGCGGGGGGCGTGGTTTAAGCGGAGGGACCCGCTTCCCCCCCCCCCCCCTCCACGGGCTCGGGCTGCAGCAGGAAGCTGCTGCGGGCTGCCCTAGGTGTGTGATCGGCTGGGCTTGTACAGACAGCACTGGGAGAGGGACACTGTATCCGGCTGCAGCAGGGGACTAACTCACACGCTGACACTCATGCACTCACACACACAGGCAGGCACACACATACACACACACACACACAGGCACTCACGCCGCTTTCCCTCCCCGCTCCCCGAAGCCTCCCCTCCCGAAGCCTCCCCTCCTCATTGGCTCACAGCCACACCACATGACGCGTCGACGCTAGGAATTACAATTCTCTTGAATCCCCTAGCGGCTGACTCATCACAGCATGTAGTGAGCTGATGCACTTGGAGAAAACTGATTTGCCCCTGGGCACAATAAGATGGCACTGTGACCTGAAACAGTCTCCCGTTCTGTAGTCAGAGCTTCACTCACAGGCCAATCCTTCTCATTCGCTTCATTGTTTGTATTCTATGGCCAGATGACCCATTGGGGATTAAATATATGAAGCCAGACAAACTTCTGGAATGTGTCTTTGGCAAAAAATGGCCATACAAAGGGTCAAAAAAATTGAACTACATAAGTTTTTTTTACTGTTTTGAAAGGGCAAAAGCTTAGTTTTACAGACTGAAATGTTCATTGCAAAGACTAAAAGCAGAGAAAAGAATTGCATAACCACACATTCTTTTTTCCATTTGCCCCCCCAAAAAGTTAATATAATTATCTAATTGTCAATTTGCTTTCTATCATTTCCTTTTATTCTTTTTTTTTAAATTATTATAATGCCTTTTGTCCTAGCTAAAAATGAGATATCATTACGAGCTAAGACCCCCCATTCATCTACCCAAGGAATGAACAAGTTCTCACACAACAGAGGTGGATTCCAGGAACCAAGTTCCCTTGGAAACTGAAGCAATAAAAGTTTGGGGGCCTGTAAATGTCTATACTATTTGGTACCAGCACCAGATGGTGATGGAGCTGAAGATATAAAGTGGGGGGGGGGGGGGGGGGGGTGAAGGTTTATTTTTTTCTCTACAACCATTGGGCTGTTAACAAGTGAATAGATTTATGTTTAGCATTTATGTTGAATAATATATTTCTCTAACAAAAAAGAAAAGTAAAATACAAGAAGGTTAAGCAATACCTGCCACTTTCTTAATTTTGAGTTTGGACGCAGAAAGGGAATTTGATCACCTAAATAAGTACTTCCGTTTAACATAGATGTAAAAAATCCAAGATAACAGTCCAAGGCAGATTAGTAGGAAAGGTATGGCTGAGAGAATAGTAAATAAACAGACAGGGCAATAAATAGGTGAAAGAGACAGTGAGATATAGGATCAAGCATCAATCTGCATAGTGAAAGGTTGGGGGGGGGGGTCCAAGGGGCAGAGAGTTTTGATTTGTAAAATTAACAGAGGCAGGGAGAAACATCACAAACAATTATGATAGTGTGTAAGAAACCCCATATCAATGTTATGTCCTCTTGTTTTAGTTTAGTTTCTCTACTTAATTCATCACCTAAATTAGAAGTTTATATTTAAAAACGCTAGACGCATTCGACTTTGGACAGACATTCTTGGCAGGAGTTAAAACTCAACACACAAATCCGACACAAATCATTCAGCTTCAGTTAAAATAGGAGGTTATTATCCAGCTCCTTCCCCCTTATGCAATGGAACCTGGCAGGGTTGCCTCTCTCTGTTGATATTTGCAATAACCATGGAATAATTAGCCAATTATATTATCTGTGTATCAATTACTAATATCTGGTCTCAAGATAAATACATGATTTGATGGGAAACATAATTATTCAAGGAACTAGATATAGAGGAATATGGGAATTAGCAACACACTCCTCCATTAATACCATAATTAAAAATTTTTTTTTTAAAGAAATCCTATATAGATGGTATATTTCTCCCAAGAGAACATGCATACTTCAATATACTATACCTTGTTTAACCGTTTCCTTGTTCAAACTGCTTCTGTTTCTAACTGCACACTTTAAACAACCAGCACTTCAAATCAACCACAAAGATCAGTATACGCAAGCTCAGAATTTGTTAGAAGCCTCTGTTTAAATAGGGACACCCACCAGGTGTGTTAGGTTAGCAATTAACTAACCACACCCACTGCAGGTATGTTAGGTTAGCAAATTAACTAACCACACCCACTCTGCCTCAGGTAGGAGAAAGGGGGGAAAAAGTTACAGGCTTCAATTAACACAACATTTAAAAATAAATTAACCCACTGCACACTCCCCAAAATCAGCCACCATTGCTAGTATACACGAGTATGCACAGCACTTCCCTTTCCTTCTGTTTCTAACAGCACACTTTAAACAACCAGCACTTCAAATCAACCACACAGATCAGTATACGCAAGCCATGTTCTCTTGGGAGAAATATACCATCTATACAGGATTTCATCCAGAGACCTATATTACCAGAGGACCCAGGTACCTGCCAGAGACTGACATGGAGGGCCACCTGCTTAAGGTACCCCCTGGGACTTTGGGGTGATAGGCTGGTAATGGGAATATCCCTCCAGTCCTGCAGATAGGGTCTGGGGAAGTAAGTAAGCCCTTACAAAGGCATAGGGGTTTGTTATTTTGTTGTTTTTGTATGTTTTGCCTGGATAAAGGAACAGGCTCAATAAAGCCAAGATATAATTTCACCAAAATCCGTCTCCATTATATGTACCTCTGCACACATCTTACATATGGTGTCAGAAGTGGGATGAGAGGTGGCCCTTGAATTTAAAAGGGGCCCCGGAGACTGCCTGTGAATTTTTGTGCTTTTGCCTGCATACAGTTTCTGCAAACTGCCTGAGCAACAAAACAATCACGTGCAGAAGTGACCCGATTTAAATAGCTACATATCCAGGCAGGAAAGCTACAACTGCACTAGGGAAATCCACAATGCCATAGTTTGACTGGGAGGACTGCGAAAGACGGTGACCCACACAAGAGACTGATGCTGTGACCAGAGTCAACCCTACCACTTGTGAAAAAAAAGAAAACCCTGTGAATTTAACATGACCGCCCAGCTGAAGTCAAATACAGACTCTGCAAGAATGTGGAAGAAAATGTGTTCCTGATGTAAAGAGCCAAGCCACACGGAGCTGTGTCCCTTCAAGCCTTATTCGGATGATGAGGATGATCCCTATGTGGCCCCAGAAAAAGGGCTGCAGCCAGAGGAATATTTTTTTCAATGTGCCAAGCAAGTGCAGCAGCAAGCAATGCGCTGTGGCCACAAGGAAGATACAGAAGTTTTACTTGGCAAGGGCACATCCAGTATCACTGTTGAGAAAAAATGTGTGCACAGTACTGCTGATGTTTCAGAACCTACCAAAGTAAAGAAAAAGTCTACAGAGACACCTGTGAGAGCTACAAACTCTGCAAGTAAAGGCTGCCCACCTGTAGAACTTTAGCTGGGGTTCTAGAGAATACAGTGGAAACAGCTGCAATAGCGCCTCCTGAGGTCAGGAAGAAAAATACACCTGATAGCCCCAAAATGGAGGACAATATGTGGCATTCCTATAATTAACCTACCCCACGGAAGAGTGGCCCTTCTGGTCCTATGGGGATATGGATTAGGATGAAGAAATCTCTTATGGGGAACCCAAACCGAGTCACACCCACAAAATACCCCAAGAATGGTGGAGGTGCCTAAACTCTGTACGCACCGAGCAAACAGATCTCTATGACCCCGAATATTTCTGCCAGCTAACGCAACTGCAAGAAAAACCTGGCAGATACAATGAAGCTGCTGAAGTTTCAAATAAAGACGGAGACCCCAGTACCCCTGTTGGGATGGAGTCGTCCAAAATAAAAAGGCGGAAAAAGAAAAGTGGTTCTTCCTTACCGTAGAAGGAACAGACACGTCCGCAGATCCCGTGGCGGGTCCAAGATGCCCTGCAGCCTAGAGAAAATGGAGGATTAGTCACGTGGATGACTGAATATCCAGAGGGCCCAAGGCAGAAGTCATGTAACACAAATAAGTGTCTGTTCAGTGCCAACAGTGAGGAACCCTCAACCAACCATACCAGGAAATCGGAGCCAGAACCATTGAGTGACATCCCTTGACCAGCCCTGAAGATGCACTGCAAGCTGCCAGGCATAACTGTGATCTGCTCCGTGAAGAAGTGAAACTGGAGAGAGAAAATAGGTGGAGGGAATGTTTTAGGAACGCTGTAACTTTTTCCATCCGCATCACCTCGGTTATTCTTTTTTCTACAGTCCGCCTAGAGGGGGGGGGGGTGATCTTCTTCCAGGAAGCCGCCATGGCGCATCTAGCCGCCATCAGTATAAATGATACTAGCATCCTCATAGGCCGGCTTATATATCACTGGTATCTCACCCCAAGTCATCTGAAGCAGATCTATCCGGCAACATCAGACCTGTGCTGGAGGGGAAGTGGACAAAGAGGGGACATGCTCCACATTTTGTGGTCATGTCCAGTGGTCCAGAAGTATTGGACCACTATCCAACTATTATTAAAGATGTAACATATCTTTCGATTCCCATAGACCCTTTGACCTTTCTCCTGGTAATGCAAATTTTTAGCCAGAAAAGTTTACTTTAGACTTAGTGGATTTTGATTGACTCAAATATACTTTAATTTTCGGCATCCGGGGCCTTAATCGCTTGTAAATGCTATCATGCGATTGCGCAAACACTTACTTCCCCAAAGCAGTGGAGACTGAGGCATCTCACTTTTACTTTTAGCTCTATAGTATTCATACAAGAATTTGTTCCAGTTATTTTCCTACAGGCCATTATCAGTCCTCGAATGAATTAAAGTTTAGTGTCTAAATCCTTCAAGTTTCTGTAGCAATGATATTCTGTAGACTTCTTATTTGTCATTTCAAACATGTACCTCTTATTTGTCTTCCTTCCGCAGTGAATCTAGTGGACTTTTGTGGCCAAACCATCAAAGGAGATGGAATGATTGTTAACTCACATGGGGACTCCAGAAAATACTACTTTGTCTCCATTGGAACAGACTGTCGGCTGACCATGCAGGCTGCTGCAGTGAAGGACAAAGTCCAGTTCCAGTTTCGCTTCTTCCTGGTCTATAGCCTCCTGCGCATGTCTAATATCCAGAGTCAGACATTTGGACCGGGAACAAACAACACTGCACCAGGTCCTCCCTCTCTGGAGACTACCAGGCCGGCTGTGAGGGGTCCGGAAACCTTATATGACCCATGTAACGCTGGCTCCTATGTGCAGTTCTACGATGGCAAAGACCAGCACTCTGAGCCTTTAGGGCTCCCGCTCTGTGGGAAAACCATCCCTAGGCCAGTCTTGTCCACTGGCAACTATCTGACCCTAAGGCTGGTCACCAGAGGCCAGCAACCCAGAGTAGACTTTGTGGGTGACTTCACCTCTTTCCGATTAGGTATGAGCAATATTATTTGGTGTGTGATGTAGAGACACGGAGTGCCTCTCTCTCTCTGCCAGCTTATAGACCTCTATTTCTACAATACATTATCTCACTTTATCTGTGTAGAATTCTTGCATTGCTCTTTGCCTTCCTTATGTATTACCCATGGTACAGTATATCCGTAATTTCTGTTGTAAATACAGGAGCATTCTGGCAATAAAATGGCACCACTATTTCCCCATATATTCAGAACATAACTGGTTAACACAATATGCACCCTTTGCTATGCAGGTGTAACACATCCAGCTGCAAATCTGCACTCTGCTTTAATGTGGGAAGTAAAAACTCTATACAGTATGTTATGCTTGGCATTCTTTCTGTATACAATGGACAACAAGATACAAAAGAACTATAATTACATTGACAAAAGCATCACCTATAGCAAGCTTACAATTGACTGATCCCTCATATCAGCGGTGCAATTACATCATGAATTTGGAGGTGCTGTTTGAGGGGGAAGAACGTAAATTGACTAATTGGCTATGCAGCTGCCACATTTTACCTTTGCCTCAAAAAAGGCTGTCCCATTTTGGCTCACTCACACACATTTATCTGCCCCACACAGACTCATCTTTTTGGGCATTTAGCTCTGCTGCATATTCATTTTTCAATTGCTTAGCTGTGTTTCCAATTACAGGATTCAACGCCTCGGAATGCAGCGCTGAGCCGTACTTCCATTGCCACAATGGCAAATGCATACCAGCCAGCCTAGTCTGTGACTCCAAGAGCATTGATAATTGTGGGGATGGGAGTGACCAGTCTGCCAATCCCCCAGCAAACTGCATCAACATCTCTGAAGACAGAAGAGCAGGAGGTAGCAAAGGTTTAAATCCTTTTTCACTGTCTTTGTTAACAAGTGTAAGAAAATGATAACTAAAAAAGTATAAATAATGAAAAGAAACGTGCAGTGCATCTCATTAAGAGCTGTTATTTGGGGCATCCACAAATACCCAGGAGCAACAGCAGCCGTTGAAGAGTCTTGTACTAAACACATGTTGTTAGTCTTACTTCCTAGAGTGACCTGCATTACAGGCTGTTGCAGTTTTAAGCATTAAGCAATTGTTTAGGCCCCCAAAACACTTAACTTTTGTATTATTCTTTTTGGTAATTTCTGTGTGTGATGGTAGGGGCAGTGTGGCACAGTATATTAAAGGTTAAGCCTGCTTGTTGCCCGTACCAGTGAAGATGGGTAGTCCTATGTAGGGGCTATCTTAAGGCTACAAAATGTTTGCCAGTCGGTTAATGCCTAAACCCCAGATAGGTATCTGTATAAATAATAAACTTTATTTCATGTAGCACTTTTCCCCCAATGGGACTCAAAGCGCTTCACAATTACAGTATAGCGCGCGGTACGCAGCACATTGGAATTTTTACAGATACAGTCACTTCCCAGATGAGCTTACAATGTATGTGTTTTGGTGCCTGTGTGTTAAACTGTATTTGTGATTTTTTTTTTTTTAAGTATTATTAAGGTGTTTACAGATACATTTCAAAATATTACATTGAAGCATATTGTATTTACATGTACATAGATCATCCTATAATGTTACATAGTTCAATACATAAGAAAGTCAAACCGCGCTCTTGCTTCCTAACAGGATCTCGTAGTGGATCAACTCTTCCCTCTTGCAGCTGATGTGATGTGAAGGCACCCCTCCTCCACAGGTCCCGTCGCAGGATGGCTCCAAACGCGGGCAACAGCAGGGAATAAAACACAAAAGCGCACCGAGGGTCAAGATTTAATTAAAACATGTTAGTAGTAGTAACAATAAAAACTTACATATAAGGGTAAGTACATCCAGTATTAAGGTGCAGAGGAAACAGGAAGGAGTAGATGCTTCACATAATCCCAAGACGCCCGTTCCTACTCCCAATTTAGAGTGCAATGTAAGTAACAACCCACATAAATCTCACAAATATCATCCACAACCACCCAGAACACCCAGAGACCCCAATTATTATCAACACAATCCACACTTCTTTCCTCATCACGACCAACATTATAGACACACGCCTCAACATCATAGAGACAGCACTTCATATAAACCCCCATGGGGTCACCCCATGGGACACCCTAGTCATTGGAAATATCAAAAATCAAAAAATAATAAACATTACCAGAAGTATCACTACACACGTGATCACAACCCTAGAGAACCCCCTAGGAACTCAAGGAGTACAGTGACACAACAGCAACCAAACATTAAAGATATCAAAGAGAACCCAATCCCAGTGACTAATAAATATGAGGTCTTAGGAACATTGCCAGAATCACAAAATGAGGATTTTTTAGCCAGATTGAATCAAGTCAGGCAAACAATACCAACCTGGGATCCAAATCATCCACCAGAGACCAAACAAAAACCATCAAGAAAAAGGGAGAATTCAGAAGGGGAACAAGGGGGAGAGGAGGAATCATTACAACCCTGCAAAAAACCCACCCAGACAATATCACACTGATTAACAACGGTATTTACAATTTATCATCTATCACTGTAGATAATACACTTATGATGCTGTTAAGTAAAGGTTTATCATTTGCCCCCACATGTGAAGCTAAGAATTTCGATCTGTATGTGGATCTTCAAAAATTCACTCGAAAACTCACACTGGGTAGACATTTTTCGAATGCTCCATACAGTGTTGAAGCAGCATCCCTCGATATATGTTCAAATATTGAGGGCTTTACCATAGAAGAACAAGCTGCGTTGGTTGACCTCACCAACTTAGCAGATGAGGGATATATGGATGCTCATTCTAAATGTCCAGTGAACCATACGAACTATAAACCTCGATCAGTCTTTTATCCCTATCACTCTCGTGGTCATTATATAGAAATCTTCAATAAATTAGTAGAGAAGGATTTTAGAGAACTGTGCCAAATTGAACATGGGAAACATAAATACACTAATAACCTAACTACACAAGAAAAACTAGTATTACAAGAATTAAAAAACAATCAAGATGTCATTATACGTGAGGCAGATAAAGGCGGGGCCATTGTCCTCCAAAACAGGACTGATTACTGTAGGGAGGCATTACGGCTGTTATCTGATAGTAATTCCTATCGGAAACTATCCAAAGATCCCACCAAACAATATCAGGAAGATCTTAAATTACTACTTGTAAGTGCACGACAATCTGGTGTGCTAAGTAAGGCAGAATACGAGTACCTATTTTGCGCTGCTCCCACCATCCCTATCCTTTATCACCTACCCAAGATTCACAAATCCCTCACTGATCCTCCTGGGCGACCTATTATATCGGGTATTAACTCTCTCACAGCGAACCTTTCCCAATATGTAGACACTTTTTTACAACCTCTTGTGCCAACATTACCTTCACACTTATTAGACACTACCTCGGTTCTTACTCTACTTCACGATTTTCCTTGGGTGAACACCTATTTACTAGCCACTTTAGATGTACAGGCACTTTACACATCAATACCTCACAAAGGTGGATTAGAAGCTATAGATTTCTATCTAGCACTTCACGATACACTCCCACCTATACAGCGTCACTTTATTCACGATTCCATAGAGTTCATTTTGCAACACAATTATTTTCTTTTTCAGCACGACTACTATGTACAACACTGTGGTACTGCTATGGGGACCCGCTTTGCACCTTCCTTCGCCAATCTTTACATGGGATGGTGGGAGTCGATGCATATATGGGGTATCACTGTATCTCCTCCTCAGTTAAAACTCTGGAGGAGATACATTGATGATATACTAGTTGTCTGGGATGGCGATGAGACGTCATTTAAAAACTTTGTTGATAGAATAAATAACAACAACTTTAATCTCACCTTTACTAGCAATGTCCAAAAGGACAATACTACCTTCCTGGACCTATCAATCTCCATTAAGGGAGACTCTCTTCTTACCCAAACTTTCTTTAAAGACACTAATGTAAATTCCTATTTGCATCCCAAAAGCGGACATCAAAAGAAGTGCATTGACAATATTCCGTATAGCCAATTTCTCCGCATCAGGAGGAATTGTGCAACTGTTGATAGCTATATGGAACAGTCACAAATACTGATTAAACGCTTTAGACACAAGGGCTATCAGGAGGAATTAATATCCGAATCCTACCTTAAAGCACTGAATAAAAATAGGGATTCATTACTACTAAAAAAGAAAAAGAGTAAACAAATTCATGCCAAAACCATAGGATGTAAAAACACTGACTTAGAAGTCGATAACATTCACACACTCGATTCCCCCCCTGTCAACCATAAAAAAGACAAACAAGAGACACCATATTTTGTGACACAATTTAATTCTTCCTATAACTCCATAAAAAATATTTTGACCAAACATTGGCACATTTTACATATGGATCCAATTTTAAATAAATTCCTTGCCCCGAAACCACCCGTTGTTTTTAAAAAAGCACAAACTTTAAAAACCATCCTTGCCCCTAGTCTATTAAAGGGAACAGACAAAGAGCCCAAGAAAGATCTAAGGGACCAACTGGGAGTCGTGGGAAATCATAAATGCGCTAGGTGCAAGATTTGCACCTTAATACTGGATGTACTTACCCTTATATGTAAGTTTTTATTGTTACTACTACTAACATGTTTTAATTAAATCTTGACCCTCGGTGCGCTTTTGTGTTTTATTCCCTGCTAGTTCAATACATATTTGCGATACCCATTCCCCCCCACCCCCCCTTTCCGATCTTATAGCTGGTCTTGATCTAATATCTAGACCATTTAACTCAAAACCTTGTATCATAGCTTGCTTATGACTCCCATTCTTACTTTTAGTTATGATATTTGTTTAGACTAGGCTCTTCGTTTTTACTCTGTTCTGTCATGTTGTTATGTTATGTTGTGATGCAGGACGTTCTCCTTATTTTCTATTTCCTTTATCCGGTTTTCCGTCCGGTTTAGTTTACCATCTTATCTTGGGTGTCATCTGAATTTATTCTGTTCTAGCTGGGGAGAAGAGTTTCCATCAAATTTGTCATACTGGTTATTTCCTACTTGTGCGGTAGATATTCTGCCTATCGTGATCAGTTTGACCAAGAGGGATATTATAAGTTCTATGTTAGGTGCTTGTGAGTCCAACCATTTGATCATAATGGCTTTTCTAGCTACCAAGAGAATCATCTCTGTTGGGAGAATGCCCCCCTGTTTTGGTTGATCTTAATTATCCAAGGTTCAGTATTGGCAAATATCATGGGGAGGGGGTGTCTTACCCAGCTAATTTCCGTAACTTCTTTAATATATTGTAGGACCTGTGTCCAGAACGTGTAAATTTTTACGCATGTCTAGAGACAGTGTTTGAGGTTTAGCTTTAGGGAGGTTGCATTTGGGGCATTTCGTTGTGTCTGCTTCTATATTCGTAATTGTCTGGCGAAGGGTATATACTGTATGCCCTATGCATTATTTTAAATTGCATTTCTCTCCAGTTTTCTGATGTAATTATTTTACAAGTTCTGACATACCCAATCGTTAGATCTTCCATCATTTGAATTCCTCGGAAGTCTTGTTGCCATGCTTCTAGATTTTTTTTGTTATTTTTCTCCATGTCTTGGTCTCTAATTAGTTTATTTGTCAGCTAGCGAGTATCTGGTATCTGTGTCTTGACTGAAGTACGTGTCCATTGCGTTGTTTTCTAATATGTGTTTTTTGTAGTCTTGGAGTTTTTATATTTGTGATTTCTATGTGACTCATTGTATGCTTGAGCCAGTAACCATGGTCAATAAGTCTGATACCCAGCCTTTGTGTGGGGCCAGGTGGAGTATCTATGGCAGAGGTGGGCAACCTATTTTTCAATGTAGCCACAGGTGTGGCGAATGAGAAGTGAAATCGCCACACCATGCTTTTCGTTTACTTGCGTCACTACAAATTTTAGCTCCTATAAAACATAACAGTTCAAGGTCGGGTCTAAACTCCAACTGAAGGCAGAGGGGAGTATTGGATGTCTGTGCTGCGTTAATGACTCATTCAGAATGCGGAAACCAGCACACACTGCCAGGAAAAAGTTTATTTTACTGTGGGAGCTGGTAAACTCAAATTCGCCACACTTTCATGGTCAATTCGCCACTTTGTTTGGCGACAGGGTTGCCCACCACGGGTCTATGGTGTGAATGGTGAGGCGGGAAAGGGTGAGCCCTCCTGCTGCTGAGGTTCATACTCCAAAAGCGGGTCATTGTTCTCTCCCCAGCAGCAAGGCGTCTACCCCTACGGGGCTATGAAGCTGTTATCAAGGCCATAGCCTGATTAGTCCATCCCAAGTGAGCCCTTTGCTTCTGATTGGGTCAGCGGATAGGTTGGAGGCCGAGAAACTATAGAAGCCGATGTCGATCTGAGCTCAAACGTTATTCATGGTTGGTCTTGGTGACTATAGGCCAACTGGAAAAGTGAACTGTGTACTTTACTGAGAGGCAGTGATCCCTGGTACTGGGATACTCTGGAACAGATGGAATGAGGAGGCATCCAGGGTACACTCGCTTCAGCAGCTCCCTGCAACTAGCAAGCTAGTAGTACACCGTAACCTCTTGTTCTGGTGAATTGTTGACGTGTTTGTGCATTGTGTTGTTCCCCGTTTGCTCCGGTCAGAATAAAGCTCAGTTTATTTAATGCTCTCATTCTGCCTGGTGTTTGTGATCCCTGTAAAAGTCTGGTCTACTGTGACAGACTTACTTTCTGGTGGTTGCAGTGGGTTCGCCAGGCACAGGGCTGAAATATTCTTGGTCAGTAGACCATGAATTGACCAAAGATGATTAGCCGATACCGTGGCTGGACCAGGAAGAGTTGGTCTCCAGATGCCTGAAGGTTGGAGTACCCACGGAAGATCTATCCAAGACAGAGACCCTCCATGACTTAGTATGACCCAGAGCTGCCAGGTCATCCAACTCAGTGAGCAAGCTTAGCGACCAGGTTGCCCCGCACAACCCCGGAAGAGAATGGCTGTTATACATACCATGGGAGATAATAGAAGTTCTGATCGCGGTCGGTTCCATCCTCGTCAACCCTTGCTGGGAAGTCAGGAGTCTGCAGGCAGCCAGTCCTCACGGCTGACATAGCAGTTTTCCATTTTGCCAAGGTTAAAGAGGACGTGGACGGCTATCTGCAGTAATTCGAAATGATCTGCCACATCCACCAACTTTATGAGGAAGATTGGGTAACATTTCTGTCCCCCATGGTGGACGAAGTGCACTGAGAAATTGATACTGTATGGAGGAGGCCGATGACTAAAATGTTTAAGCAGATCCTCCTCTCCTGGTATGCTATAACTTCTGAATCCATATTCCGGTCTCTCTAACGTGTGCACCAGGATACCCACATCAAGTTTGTGTCCCGTATGACTCTACCTGAAACGATGGGAATCCGGCAGTGAAGTAACCACCACGAAAGAGCTGCTAAAGCTGTTTATTAATGAGCAGTTCCTAATTCGAATTCTTACGGAAGTCCAGGAATGGGCCCTGGACCACAAGCCAGCCACGGTGCACACTAAAAAGCAGAGATGACTGATGATTTCCTCATGGCTCACGCTCACCTCCACCACCGGTCTCATCCGAGTGTTCCAAACCAAGGGATGTGAGATAGCTGCCTGGTGGAGGAACAGCGGCCCAATCAGATGACTAGGTTGAACCCCAGTTTTCCATGGCCGACAGAGTTTCAGCACAAGAGAAAGTGATATCGGTGCGGCCTGCTCGGCATAGGCACATAGTTTTCCCTAATGCGGCGCAATGGATTAACCCCGCTCTGAGGCCACAACCGATTAATCCACGCCCGGTCGCCTATGTGGGGATGGCGCCGAGTAGGGTGACAGCCATACTCAAAGAAGCAACCCCCGATGACAGTAACCCATCCGGTAGAGCACCACATCACAGACTCACCTTTGTCCAGTGACCATCGGCACCACACTTATGGCCAGCTTGCTTGATACCGGGGCAACTATATTGGTCCGCCCCAATCTTATTGCTCCAGAAGATATTCTGCTCGGCATGCACGTACGAATGGCAGACGGAGTCCCATGCACCATCCCTTTGGCCCAGTCACCTGAAGTCAAACCCGCGAAGCTGCCAACCAGGAGGTTCCTACTGTGCCCCAAGTTGTATTCAAAGACGATGCTCCCCAAGTTTTTGAGCAAACGTCGATCGTCCCAGAGGAGTCCAGAGAGGTAAACCGGGGAGAGCCCGACATGACTGATCCCGCTATCCCCGACCGTCGGACGAGGATACAGAGCAGAGCTACACTTTCTGGGAGGCCCAGTGATCTGACCCAAGCTTGGAGTGCCTGAGACAATGTGTTGCCAAGCCGGCCTCTGAACACCATATTGTATATCTGAACCACCAGCTGCTATATCGGAGGGTCACCTACGAAACCATAGAAAAGAAGTGCCTGATGATCATTTGGGCCCCCAGGAAATTTCAGCTGTACGTTTGTCGCAAAACATTCACCATGGTCATGGACCGCAACTCATCAGCTGGGTATACCGTTTGTTGGGAGAAGATGGGAAGTTATTGCGGTGGAGCTTGGCCCTTCAGGAATATGACTTTCCATGCAGCATAAGAAGGGCAGCAACCACAGCAATGCTGATGGCCTATCCCGACAGGACAACCACAGCCAGTGCGACAGTCAAGGACTCCCATCGACCCAGGAGTCTAGCCCATCGGGAATGCCACCTCAGGGGTCTCTTCTTGAGGGGGTGGGTGTGTGATGGTTGGGGCAGCGTGGCACAGTATATTAAAGGTTTAACCCGCTTGTTGCACCTACCAGTCAAGATGGCAGTCCTATGTAGAGGCCATCTTAAGGCTAGAAAATGGTTGTCAGCCCTTTTAATGCCTAATCCCTAGTCAGGTATCTGTATAAAGTGTGCTAAACTGTATTTGTGGTTTTTCTGTGTGTCTATGTGACTCGTATGCTTGGGCTAGTAACAATGGTCAAGTGACTGGCATACAATGAGTCAGATAGCATGCCTTTGTGTGGGGCCAGGTGTAGTGTCTATGGACAATGGTGAGGTGAGGAAGGGCGAGCCTTCCAGCTGGGGAGTTACATACTCCAAAAGCGGAGCATTGTTCTCTCCCCGGCAGCAAGGAGGCTACCCTGTGGGAGGTATGGAGCTGGAATCAGGGATGGGTGCCTAACCCCGTTGTCCCGATTCCCTTTGGTCAATTCCAATTGTCCACACTTCCAAGCCCTGCCCTTATGGGCTTTCCTTGAACACAGCCTTGATTTGTCCGTCCCCAGTGAGCCCCTGGCTCTTAACTGGCTCAGCAGAGGAAATGTCTCCGCTGATTGGTCGGCACCCGATTCTCCATATTTTCCGATGGAGGCCGGGAAACTATAGAAGTTAATGCCAATCAGAGCTCCATAATAGTTCATGGTTGGTCTCTGTGACTGGAAAAGTGAACTGTGGACAGATATGCAGTGATCCATGGTAGTGGGATACTGTAGGACAGACGGAACAAGGAGGCATCCAGGGTAAAGTCGCTTCGGCAGCGCCCTGCTACTAGTCCCCCGTAATCCACTTCTGGTGATTTGCTGCTGTCTTTGTGCATTGTGTTGTTGCCTGTTGGCTCAGGCCAGAATAAACTTTTATTTAACGCTCTCCTCCTGCCTGGTGTTTGCAATTCCTGTAAAAGTCTGGTCTACCTTGACAATGTGGTTATGTGGTATATTAATTTAACTAATTAAAATGTATCCCTAATTGTATATACCTATTTTATCCTAATCAGTGCTTCAGAGCTATACAACGATTTGCAAAGCAAACCCGGTCACTCCAGCCCATAAGAGGTAAAAAATATGGTGGACTTGCACCACCTCTAAACACATTGAGGGAGATAACAAAACTGTATTAAGGGTTTATCTGAGCTCCATACCATATGCAATAACTGCCATTCACTTAAATGACCATTAATGCTGTTCCGGGTCTGATATCTGTTATTGCATCTTCGAGAACCCCTCCAATTGCAGTGATTTGCTGATTCCTCTAATTGGTTTGGGATATGATTGAATGGAGACCTATAGTTGTATCTTCTTTCATAGGGTTGACTGGAACAGGGACTCCTGATGAAGTCACAAGCACCACTACAGTCTTAGAGGCAGCAGCCTCCAACACGAGCTGCGGGACTGCAGGAACCCACAAGTTTCTTAACCCAGACAATGTCCTACAGCACGGATCTGCTTCAGGTGCCAGGACCATATCTTGCTGTTCTAGCTCCTTTAAAATGATGCACTGTAAACTCTGGGCATATTATGGGGTTTCTAAACTGGCAAACTGGTAATAGAGCGACTATATATGTATATACATATATACACAGCAGTGGAGCTGGGGGTTTCACCAGAATGCAATCGCGATATTTTTAACTCCAGGGACCCCAGGTGTAGTTACCAGTGTTTCTACTTTCTCCAGGTAATTAAAAATGGCCACCAAATACCGCTCGTCCTGCAGGCCGATAGTTTGTAGCAGGATGGCAGCCAGACGCAAACAGGCTCTAAATGTATGTCGAAACTACACAAGAGACTATGAAGGGTTTCTTATTAGACTCCAGATGTAAAATGGGGGCAATTATAAAGTACAACCATTTATGTACAAGATTTATGAAAGAAATACAATGGAAAAAAATTAGATTATTTTTACTTAGCAAATGTGGTGCTGTTTTTGTAGTCGGGGACAATGAGAATCTTAAAGAATTGAAAACACTCCTAGTGCTAGAAATGAAAGATTGGTGCAACCCATGTGAGATACAATGATGGGAATCTAACAATCACGATCTTCAACTGTTCAGACGCCAACCCCAATAGTTAGATGGTCATTCGTAGGTGGCGGATGTCATGTGACTTCCAAAGCTCTTGCGGTCATCATTTCCTGCCCTTATTATGGTATGTAAAGAGCCTGATTTCAGATGCATATCTAGCTATATTGTCCTTTCTGGCCTGGCGGCAATAATAATGATACCAATTCACTCTGCATTATTCTCTTTTTCAGATAGGCAGTCATACACTTCTCTCCTCTCCTTGTACATCATCCTGGGACTCATGGTGGGAGTCGCCCTGCTGTTCTGGTGCTGCTGGTCCCCAGGGTGGTTTATCTGGAGGATCAGTGCCTGCAGATTCATCCCATGCTGCAACTCCTTCTGCGCCTCCTGTCACCTCTGCACCCGCAGTTGTGTCTTGAAAGACAAAAGTCGCCCAGGCAAAGTGACCCCCCAGAACACAGCCACTGCTGTGCCCGTATGATATTACCTGTCATGTCACCTGTCCGATCAATCCCAAAGTGGCGGGACAGGCCTTGAACCATGATTGTTATATTTCCATGTGCTCTTCCCCAAAACGTGCAATGCTTGATGATGTACAAGGAAGGCCCATATACACGACACGAATGACTTCAGAGTTATTGTTCTGTACATGGTGTAAGAAGGCAGCACATTCTTTTGGGAGGTTAATGATACAGCTCTACCTCAGAGTAGCATCACTGTAGCTAGATTCAGCAAGACACACAACTCTGTTCCACGAAGATGCATGCTGACAGACTGCAAAGGCATGAAGGCAACAGGGAAAGATCTGTGGACTTCCATGCAATGGGAGGACTACAGCAAGCTTTGTTTTATATTTATAAGCTTTATGTAAAAATGCTGTGCTAAACCATGCCAGTATGTAAAAAACACAGAAGCCACACAATGTTTGTGTACATTTTTTAACACAGTTTGTGACCATGCTCTTGAAATATAAAAGCTGCAGCCACGGCTTGACAAGAAGACAATATTTTACATGTTCCGACAACTGGTTTATTAGTTAGTTGTAAAAAAAAAAAAAAAAAGAAAGACCAAGGCACCGAGGTAAAAAGATGATTTTGAAGTAGCATTCATGGATGGAAATGGTGACAGAATTAAGTATTTAGTGGTTATGTCCACCCATAAAGGATGAAGTGGGTTGCAGTTTGTAGGTTAACTCTTACCAGCAGTATCAGTGTTAAGAAGCTAACCTAATCACTGTAACTTTTTACACATCTGCGCTACTAACATTTGTAAAGGCAAATAAAAGGTAATCGTCCTAGAGTGCAATGGTTCAAAATCAGTACAAATATTAACCCCTACAGAGCTAAAGGGACCTGCAATACATTGCTGTGCCCTAGCAATTAAGGGGTTAAAGACAATAACACGATTGATGACCATAATAGATTAAGGGGCTATACATCAAATTGTACAAAAGCGTGCACAGAACCAAAACGGTGGATATCTGCCTCATGTACAGCGTGCATCACTTTGTGCTGCAAGTAACTTCTGTCTGCCTTCACATTATTAGCAGCAGTATGAGGAGCAATCACATGTTGCACTCCAAATATTAGCTTCCTGTGTGTTCAATTTCAACACATTTGGAATATCGTTTAAAATGTGAATCTGGAGCTGGATTAAACCAGTGTTTTACATCCATTTAATGCATCACATTAAACTTGACGCAGAGAATACGAAATCATTTTTTATGTCCACGGCATTGATATACAGTACGTTGAAAACAATGTGTTTGATACATAGTCTCTCCAATAAGTATTGGGTAAAGACAGCATAAATGCAAGGGATGGTTAGTTAAAAAGGCAGTTCTGTATTGCGGCGTTAAACAGTTTTCTTTAAAACGAGGAGACTCCTATTTTTATAGCACCAGAAGAGCAGTTAGACTGCATGATGTTTATTTATTTCTGTAAACCGATTTGTGACACTTTGCTATCTCTAAAGGGATTCCCTGTGCATAGTTATGTAGGATGAGGTGCGCCAACCTCCTACTGCTGGAGTGCTACCTTAGCAAAGCAGTAAAGAGCTGCCCGTACTCCTGCACCCAAGTGCCTCCCAGACTAAACAGGTAAAGAAGGAAAGATCCATTCCACCATGTTTAGCTTGAGGAGGGCTATCTGTTCCCAACCTGCAGCTGGCCTCTGTCCTTATCTCATGTTTTCAGCAGAAGAGAGATGTTGTATCTCCACAGCCACTGGAGGGAACTTTACAGCATGCAAAGTCTGCATGAATCCGGCAGAAATATTAAAAAGAAAAACAAAAGCTTACCTATTATCTATACTATAGATCTAATATACAGGTGGCCAAAACACCCAGAAATTGATCCTGCTAGGCAGGCCCATTGTTTTAAAACGGCATTGATAATGGTTGTAAGAGCTGCATAGGTAACAAGGCTTGCAATGTCAACGTCTGTCTACTGAAGCTCAGTCTATTGACGCTGCTTCTCAACACGGCCTCCATCCCTTATCAAGATCCTGAACATTGACCTGTAGAGTCACTTTTCCATTCCTGTAAAGATTTACACTTCTGGCACCATCACAACCTGCAGATTTCCCTCCGTTTAGATGCTAGGCCTCTCCCCAGTGAATACAAAAACACCATCTTATTCCAGGACACTGAAGTATGCCAGTAGTCGTAATTTAATGCCCCTCTCCAGATCTTGAAAAGTATAATTAATGTAAAGTACTTTCTGTAATTTCTTGTAACTACCAAGATGGGAGAATAAGGTTTATTGTTATGAGCCTTAATAACTTTTAACAATGTAATATATTATCATAGCCCAAATCAGGACAGGTTCCTGCCTAGTCCTGAGAGCCCTTATTACACCAACATAAAAATGGGAATTCATCAAGCGTTAGCTGGATCAACAATTGATAAATCTAACCCTTGCTCTTCATTGAGGCAAACCTTCAAAGGTGCATTCACTCTTAGGTCAAAATTGAGATAAAGACAGATTATCGTTGTATGCTCCAAAGAATGGTCGATTTTTTTTCCAGAATTGCATAATTATGTATTTTATGTCTTACAAAGAAAAGACCTTAAGTCGTAGAATTAGTTGTTTAAGGTTCCAGTAGTAAATTGTGCTGGAGAAGTGTAGACTTCTTGTAGGTTTTGATACCTTTTGGGTCAACATAACAAAATTACATTTAAGTGGACAAAGCTTTCGAGACATTACTGGTTTCTTCTGTTAATGTGTAATTGGATATTACATATGAATAAGAGACCTGGGAAATTTCAAAAGCTGTGTACTGTATAATTGTAACTATGAAGATGTCATATGTCAGTCCTTATAAGGCATCATGATCATGATATATATATATATATATATATATATATATATAAAATTAAAAAAAGCTATCTGAAATCCTCCTCCCTTATTTCCTTCCTTTACAATCCAATTTCTTCTTTGTAGACAGAGGAAGCAGAACAATGAAGATCATTAGGATTCCAGTTAGTGTGGAATTCCTTGGTAGGGGAGAGTGTGGTGTGGGGAATGATCCAATGTGATTTAAAATCGATGCTTTCCGTTGGTATATGCATTAGTCCATTGGGAATGACCAGACAGATGGTAAGGAATGATTTTATTGGAAAACTTGATTTTGACCTCAACGAAGAGTTCATGCACCTTTAAGACACACTAGGATGGTGTTAACTAAGTAGGTCTAAACATATAAATAAGATTGTAAAGAACAAGATTGCCATGTAGTTGTGAAGGAGAACAAACCTCCCACGGTGATAATATCTAAATTAAATATTTGTTATAGTCTATTGAGATGTATGATAAACTAGGGCTGCAGCTCAAACCCAAATGTCTTAGAGACAGTCTGCTGGAAAACAACATGGTCTAACAGCCATCAGGCAACCAATAGATCTAATCCCTTCCACAAAGTTAATAGGAAAGCATACATTGCCCCTTCCAAGAGACAAAAGGAACATGGCTCAACTACCTCCCAGAGAGAGCACCTTTAAAAGTGGCATTCTATTTGAAAGATATATCCGTAACAATATCTCACAGATGCATAACATTCCCTTCCTGAAATAATATCTGCTATATTTAAGGGAGTAGGTAGCATTGCTTTGCAGGTTGTGTCTTGAGAACGTTTTATAGCTATGTAACAAAATGCTATGTTAATTAAGAACAGGAATACCTAGGGTAGCTCATAAAAGAGCAGGCTTCTGCTATTCTGTGAGCTTCACAAGCTACAGAAGATAATGCATTTCAAATGTGTATTGTAGGGCTGCTGGGGCACACTAACTTCAGTAATCTGAGTTTGCCAACGTATATGCATTCAGTATCAATAGTATGTGTCCCCAACATCTCCAGGTCCGTATGTATGTATCGTACGTACATACCTACGGTGTGTGTGTGTGTGTGTGTGTGTGTATGTATATATATATATATATATATATAATCAAAGCATACGATATGACAAAACCTCAGTGTCTACGGCTTTTCCGATCAAAAAGGTAACACGCAGTACATCTTGGGCTTGTTTTTGTTTGTCTATGTTTTGTAGTTAGGGATCTTTTAAAAAACATACATTAGATTCAAAACTGACATTATTCCTTCATCCAGCTGTAAAACACATGGAAATATGAAGACAATAAAAAAAAAAAATTAAAAAGAAGAAATCCTGGTTGGGTAATACAGAAGAGCGCAATCCAAATCCTTCCATCAGCACCCTCATTTTTTTTTTGGTAGCAGCAAAAGCACCATTTATGTTTGTTCTCTTTTATTTTTGTCACTGTCTCTTTAAAAAAAAAGTCTCTGGATTGCCCCAATGATGCCGGTGAGATAACACAATCCCGGCCTATGAGGGACACTCTTTGGTGTTCTGCCCTGCCTCCACATGATGCTTTAAGTCGATTGGCTGGTGTGGTTGGTGGGATGGTCGAGCATTTAAAAGCACGAGGTTCTTGATGCAGCCAGTAATTCCAGACAAGAACATCCCTCCAGTCAGTATTTTTACGTTGGGAGCTCCACCTGGAGAGAAGGACACATCAGAATTTAGCCCCCACAGCCTTAACACCACAAGAACCACCACTTGACCTCAAAAGGGGGCGATTAATACCAAGATGGAGCAAGCCTGTAATTTGCACAGTGGAGACCCCAAAACAGATGTTGTGGTAGTCTCTGCTCTTTTTAACTGATGCTGCTTAATGAAAAAAGTTTGTGTGCCTCTGTCTCACCAATTTGCCACGGTTGCACTTTTATATCGGATTTCCACTTAATAGCAACTGCCCTGAGAAGTCAAGAATTTCCATCACATGCTCATCTTAATTTGCATAACAACAATGCTATTTATTAGGTTGAAAGCTACATGGGAAAGAGATCCAACTGGGCTATTAACATACGACTAAGTTGCTTACTTTAAAGCATCAAGATCGGATCTGCAGACTGGGCCAAGTACTTACCTACGTAGACGCTTCCCTTGGTGTTCACCATTATATTTTTGCCAGGTGAGTTACCAATTACCATTTCCTCCCCATCAACCTGGATGGAGCCGGCTTTCCCTTCCCTGTCAACAACCAAAAGACACAAGCTTTATCACCAACCCGAGAGTCAATTTTACTAGGACGAATCCCATTAAATACGAGCTTCCAGTTGTCAAGTGCAGAGTTAAAGAATAATAATTTAGACAGGGACCTTATACCTAGTCTAAAATCAGCACGAGGAAGCTTAAAGAAAATGTATTCAAACCTCCTTCCCTTAATAACTGTGCTGTAAGTTTGTATGCTTGTATTGTTCCGCCCATAGTTTTATGTTTAAAGTAAAAATGCATAAACAGAATGTAACACTAGCCTCACAGTTGCTGTTATGGACGTACTGTAACCGGGCACGTTCAGACGCTACAGATAAATACTGTACTGGAGTTGAGCACCCCCGCTGTATATTCTGTGGTTATTTAGGGTAGACCTGCATGTCACCTTAAATCTGAAAGTCTTGTAGCGTTCAGGGTCTGATATTCACAAGCAGAAAACGTGGAGATATTTTTAGCCATTTCGATTACTTTTTAATCCAGGGAATCCAGCAGCAATTCTTTTTTGTCTTTTCTGCCATTGTCTGGCACTTGGGAGGGAACCAGGCAAGCTGAAAGCAAGTTGCTTAGTATCCTTTTGGTTTGGTTATGAATAAGTGATTCTGTGTAGGCTGCATTATCCTTTATTTGACCAATATAAATATAAAATAAATATGTTCCTATTCAACCATCTTTATTCACCAGCATAAGCATGCAAAATAAATAATGAAGCAAGCAAGAAAGGAGTTGGTAAAATGACAAAACAAACAGCAGAAATGTGTTTCTTAATGTGTCATGAATTTGAAGATGCACTTAGGTAGTGCTCAATTTGTCCACTAGATGGCAGGCCATAAGTGTTAACTTATGTGGGGTTTAGGGTTGCCAGATGGCTTCTCCAAAAATACCGGACTCAATGGTGAAAGGTGCGTCAGGTCACTATGTCCAGGGAGGTAATACCGGACACATACATGTCCAGCATTACCGCTCATTTTTTTACTGGACAGAGTATCCAAATACAGGACAGTCCGGTTCAATACCGGACACCTGGCAGCCCTAGTGGGGTTAGTTAAGCAGCAATACAGGCAGCGGCGAATTTCCCATTAGGCTCGATAGGCCCGGGCCTAATGCGGCAACATTTTTGGGGCAGCAGAATTTGGAGCCGGCATGCCCACGCGTGATCGGCGCTTGCCGCCTGCGCATGCGCGATTGCCGGCCGCTTGTGAGCATGTGCGAAACAGCGCTGGAAGAGGAGGGCGGCACCAGGTAAGTGCCTAAGGGAGACATTTTTTAAAAATCCGCCACTGAATACAGGTTTCATTTATTGTTTATTTTCATTTATTTCTTTGCTCTAGAATTAAAGTAGGGGGGGGGGGGGTCTCCTGAGCTGAACTGTGTTCTTTTTAGCTCCGGGGACACCCTGCTTCCAGAGATACGTACCCATAGTGGTGCTGGTATCTATGCAGCCAGGGAACTGTGTGCCTAACGAAATGGCGACGTTTAAATGTCCCGCGGATCCATAGGAAGCCGTGACGTCATCCAGTGAGGCTTCCTGTAGGCCCGCCGCGTAACCGGGACATTTAAACGCCACAGAGATACCGGCACCCCATACGGAGGTGGGGTCCCCGGAGCCGAAATTAACACAGTTCAGCTCCGGAGACCCCCTGCTTCAATCCTGTAATAAAAAAAAGGAGACCTGTATTGCTGCTTTACCTGTTGTAACAGCCAGAAAAAGGCCAGTCCACAGAGTTCTACCCTAGCAGAAAGTACTCCTAGTGGGACATGGAAAAAAAGCCTCTCAAATGGGCGAGACATTCCCGGGGACGTGAAGCCGCATGACAAATCTTCCCTAAACTGCCAGTAAACGATCGGTGTATGAAGCCCAGGTAAAACATAACACGTGGAGTTATCTACTGAAGTTGATGACTAAAGCTGCGGCCAGGGTGAATGTGAGCGCGCTGGCGCTCGAGCTCGGCGCTCATTTTGCTTGGGCGATTTGTGTCTTGTTATTTGCGTGGGGGTTGTGTCGGGGGACGCGGCCATTACGTCAAGGAGCTGGTTCGCCCTCATTGGGCGAACCGCTCACGTGACGCACCAGCGAGCAGCAAAATCAAATTTGACTGTCTCGGCAAGCAGCCAGCTCATGGGCACGTGCGCGCTCCCGCACCCTGGACAAGCGCATTCAGAATATTCACCCTGGCTGCAGCCTAGGAAGAAAGTTGTGTACTTATGCCACTGACACCTGTTATGCTGCTTTGTATGTGTAGTAACGTGGCACTCACTCCCCTCCGCCACATTTTCTTTTCCCTACCGTTGTGTGACCCTGGGATCTCTTCGAGCATTACCCTCACCCTTTTGGAACACCTCTGATTGCCAAAATATAAATGTTTCCCCCTGGAAAAAATAATTGTCCAGCACAGCAATAGAAAACCGAAACGACACCAGGATGTGATTCTGGACGCCGTTTTCTATTGGGGAACCAGACAGTCCTACTGTATATTGTTTTTTTTTTTTTTATAATACTTGCAACAACAAAGTGAAATATTAAAAAAATTAGGGTTTTTTTTCCTGGAGGTTGGTGCAATGCGTTTTGGCCTTTCCGAACCTCTCATTCCCATAAAGGTAATATAAAAAACACAAATCACGCAGTGTGCATTGCAGCTTGAAATAAAGCTTCATTATTCACACCCACTACTTCACTGTCATATTAGTGACTCCCAGTCCCGTGTCCACCTATATAGTTCAGTTAATTGTACTTCCTGTGACTAAGGACTAATTTCTTGTTGTGTGTACATGACAACATTCTATAATGCATATATGTGCTGCAGTATGTGCCGGCACCTTTATATAAACAATTATAAGCAAATATTTAGATGGTGAGTACATTGGGACAGCGACTCATTTCTTGAACATTTGATATATAGGTTTTATATTAGATTGTATCACTATTTCTTAATAGTGCTACATAATTGCATTATATAAATAGAAATAAAGATGTACAAAATGCAGGTTATTCATCTAAAAAAACAGTAAAACTGTATGAACCATTTACTGCTTAGTGAACACGTGTCTGTGTCCAGAGATCTAAGGGAAGGATATTCCATAGAAAGAGGCCACGCTCTGAAGCTAGAGGGTGTCAGGCTAATGGGAAATGTGAGGAAGTACTTCACGGAAAGAGTGGTGGAGAGTTGGTAGGGGCTAATACAGTAAGGGGATTCAAAAATGCTTGGGATAGACATGAGGCCATCCTAAATACAAAAGAAACCCAAATATGAAATAGGGAGATTTTACAGCAGATAGGAACATGGGCAGACGCGGTGGGCCATGTGGTTCTTATCTGCTGTCAAACTCTATGTTCCTTACATCTCTACCCTTTGCGGCTGGCCCTGCTATGCTGGCTCGCCTGACTGTTGGTTTTTGGCACCAACAACAATGTAATGCTCTTAGTTTGTTTCTCACCGGATGGCAGTGATTTTATGCCATTCTCCATCATTGACTGGATCTTCGGAGAGGATGTTAGCTTCACCACTGCCCAGCTGGTAACTGTTAAAGATAGGACAAAGGGAAGGTTAAAGGAAGTCTACATCATGAGTCATGAGATATATTCTACCCGGCAACTTGCTCTTCTCTATTCAAATTAAATAGCAGGTGGCGTCTTGCTACAATAATATCATTCACCTGAACCGGAGATGTCCATCCTTCAGCCCCAGGCTGATAAAATCTTTCCCCTTGCCTTGTTCGTTCTCCTCCTACAAAAGAAGTGAACAAACATGATATTCAGACGTTCTCTGGTAGCTTCTCAAAGGACTTCAACAATTCCAATGTACTACAGAGAGCAACTTCACATTAAACTGCATACAAAAAAAGCGTATACTGCAGCTCCTGTACACAGTTACTGAATGGAATGCAACAGTAAACCTTGAAGGTATCTAAGAACTAAGATTGATGCTTTGTGGTTTAGTGACAAAATTGGTAAAAATGTTGATAAAAGTCGTTATTAACCATGTCACAGCTTACGGAATAGATCCCTTACTGTGCTATTAGTCAACACCCACAATCCTAATATCTGTTGTTTAGTCCAGCGGTGCGCAAACTGGGGGGGCGCGAGACTGCCCGCGGGGGGCACGCGGTTTACAGAGGCCCCGCGCGCTTCCCAAAGGCACTTAAATTATGTGCCGAGGGAGCTGCAGGGCCTCTGTAAACCTTTACTTACCTTGGCTCCACACACGTCGCAATGGCAACGCGGCGAGGTCATGTGACGCCATGTTACTATGGCAACGTGACATCATGACGCCGGATCCGAGGTCAGTGGGGGGGGGGAGTGAGGGGGGCGCGGGGGTGAGGTGACCGCCGGCAGGGGGGCGCAGGAAAAAAAAGTTTGCGACGCCCTGGTTTAGTCAATGCATGATGTGTAATTGAGTATGTTAGGTATGGAAACCAGTGTCAGATATAGAATGAAAGGCATCTGAATAGGTGATAGAAAACCAGAACAGATATAGGGGCCTATTCAAGTAGCTCTGAAGTGTGACAAAGTGCACTTTTGAAGTGGTTTGGCATGCTTTGCTATTCTGTAAGGCCTTATCACACGTCCAAATTGCATCTAAATGGCTTTTTTTAGAAGCGGTTTAACTCTTGCTCTGACAATCTGATCGGTTTGTCAGAAAAGCCTCCAACTCACATTTTTTTTTGCCCACAACTGTAATTCTCGTAGCTCGGTTAAGCAAATCGCTTCTAAAAATGCCCATTTCATTAACAGCGCTTAAAGAGAGGTGCGATTGGAATTCTATCTACAACCTGAAATATGGGTTTGGCTGAGAGAGCAAAAAGTATAAGTCAGACTGGGGATGGAGGTAGCACCACCTCTGGTCATTGTGCATCTATAGCACGCACAATCCGGGCAGTTTGTCCCTTTTTTATAGACGCGGTTTAGAAGAAGCGATTTTCAATAGAGAATACTGCTTTTTCCCCCCTCACGTTTCATTCCGCTCCTCCAGTACATCTCAAACCGTGCGGTTTGGCAATGACAACTTCAGTGGTACCCGAATAGGCTCCATAGTGTTCAAGTCATCTTTTGATACATAGGGGATTATTCACTAAACTGCAGATCTGAGATATCACATGGAAATTCCCATTGATTTCAATGCGTGTTTCTGTGCGATAGTGTCCTGATCGGCACTATCTCAGTTTAACAAATTCCTTGTAAGAGAGGCTATTTGTTACATTGTGTATATGTATATGTATAATTTACGCAAGGGACGGCAATTGTTGGATCCTTTTGGCCTTATTACGGAAGGTAACAACGAGCTTTAACAATGCGCAGTGATCCTGTATCATAAATACCTCATTAGTATCATGCAGCTCATGCTCAGACCCATGGGTCACCTGAAGGAAAGAGGTTGAACATGGAGGAGATGGGGGTTAAAATGACTTGAGTAGCATGCAAAGGTGAATACATAACGAGCCTTGTTTCTGCTAGACAGACTCAGGAAGAAGCAATCTGTGAGCTTCTCTAACTGGAGGTTTTACATAAGCAACCTCAGACTGCATTAGATTTCTACGTGAATTAGGGAATTACACAGAGAGGACAGTTCACAAGCCTTTTCTTTCTGGATCATGCTTCATTACAGAGCGTTATGCAAGCAATTCTGTTTAATCCCGTCCCACAGCACTTGCCTGCCATGCAGTTAGAATGGCACAGGTTATCCAATGTGTCTTTGGCTTATGAGAACTCAATGGGGTTTATGCACTAAGGCAAGAGTGGATCAATTCTGGTATCATATGTATCAAAGAAAAAAGACCCAATGAAAGTATCAATTTTTTCTTCTTCAATACATCTGGTTCAGTACCCCCACCCCCCTCCACCCCCCAAATCGGCCCCACTTTTGTCTTGCTACATTGACTGAACTGGCTCTAGAATACAGAAGATATATAGATATAGATGAATCCAGGACATCCTGAGTGGAATATAACATGGTTTTAAAATAAGAAGTTTGCTATTTTAGTACCAGGACACCGAAAGACACTACAAGGCATATCTTGTGAATTTAGATAGAGGGAAGCTCTTTTCGTACTTGAGTGTTTTATTCCATGTCTGATAGTTCTTGTGCGCCCGCACCATGCACAGAGGTTCACTTGCAGAATGGTTTTAGTTTATGATTTCTCTTAGAAGAAAGGCTCTTGAACAAAAAAAAACACAGATGATATGAGCGGAGTGCATCTGAGAAAGACTCACCATGCCTTGCCATAGAATCACACCATTCAAAGACGTGGTTCGGACTTCTAATTCTATGGTTTCAGGAGCCTCTGGTCGACTGAAAGAAATGCACATCATTATATTCCAAGGTCAGGGCGGTACCAGCTACACCCATGTCATTCCATTATAGCAATACTGTACGTCTTGTACATTCTGCCCTTAGCTTACAAGGACCATAGATCTACATCTATTGTGCCCCAATGGACACCTTCTGTGGATCACACAACAGATGGACGAGTATGGATGTAATACTCATATTTCAGATCCCCTTAGATCTTGAAATCCCATATTTAAACCAGTGATTGAGAGAAATCCCATATGGAACAAACGAGGGTTGTAACTTAAAAGTAAGGAAATGGGAGGACCTAGTCTTACATTTCCACCAAACGGCTACACTATTGTGGGACGTCACTCCAGCAGAAAGAAGGAAAAGCAGAAAAATATCAACGACATGGTTTGGATCTGCGATTAAGATGTGGCGGTGGTATTGCTGCTCCTATGATCGGAGTGCAAATTTAATTATGCCTATACCATATTAAACATACATGTTTATAGCCCAATTCTCATGTCAGCCTACACGTGTACACATGGACCGTCACTTGTTTTGTGATCCTCCTACCTCCTGGGAAACATGTGCCTGGGAAGGGCAATGAAGGAGTCGTCAGAGAAATAGGATCCGTAATGTCCGGGAGCATCTGTAAAAAATAATAATTAGGGTAAGAAAAGCTTAGTGGATGGATGTGGAAGAGGGATATTCAATGAACTAGTAGGCTTCTCTCTGGGGTTTCCAGATAGTGAGTAGAAATCAAGCAACGTGTTGAAAGAAAACCAGGAGAGAATGCAAGAGATACAGTTGAGGGAAAATAAATGTATAAACAGAAATGACAGGGTTAATTTAACATGGAATCTTATCTATGTCTGAAACTATGTGTATGCCTCAGAATGGACTATGAAAGATAAAGAATCAGGTCCAGCCACTTGGGATACCCCGGCAAGGGGTCTAAAGTACTGCAAAAATATCCATGGATGGGTGCTAGGACAACAAATTAGATCAGGGAATAGTGATCATTAAGAACATTAATACAATACAATACAATAGGGCCCAATGGACCCTTTTCAGGTTTGCAAACCCACTGTAGGAGCCATTAGCTGCTTTATTCTTAGTCTGCCAATTAGTCGCCTGTTACATTCCTGTATTGCATGTGTCTCTCATTCTATCATGGACATATTGATGGGTGTTAGATTAGAATTACTATGTGAATAAGTGTCTATTCTGTTCATTCATTTCCATCTACACAACACTTATTGTATTGATTGTGATATATTGATTGATTGATTTATATTTGGAATAAAGGTAAATGAAGAGTGCCAATCTGTTGGGAATGTCTTTCTTCTATTGTGAATTTATGCGCTTATTTGATTCCATGTCTCTGCACCATCACACCTACTGTAGCGATTGTATACAAGTTTTATAAATATGTGAGATTAGAGAGTCTTGAGCGTGTTCTGACAGCACATTTTGGGTGTATTTTGACATGTTAAGATTCCTTGTTAGCTAGAAAGAGATTAACAGAGCCTTGCAGTTGCTGACCTGTGCTGTGCATCAGTTTATTCTCTTTCTTACTATGACATTAGATGCAGATTTAAACACAACATATTTCTCAAACTCTCTCTGTTAAGGTGACCACGTTGGCCCAGATTATCTCAAATAAGACCCCCACTTTGTCTACCCGTGATAGGAAAAGAATAGACACTGGCAGCAAGATGCTGGTGAGCTGGTCATTGAGAAGATTGGCAATATTTATTAGCGTGTGGGTAAAAATGTGTCTAGTGATCATCCTGAAAAATACTAATTAAAAAAATAAAAAGCATTTCATGCAAATGCAAGGGGCTCCCCATGTAGGATTTCTGTAAGGGAGATCTCCAGATTCAGACACTCAACAAAAAACAGGGGTCTGTTAGTGGGGAGTGTGGGATTTTAAAATTCGTTTTAAGAATGAAAAATCCACTATGCTTGGAGATGTACAGTATTATGGGAGCGCATGTTCCAGATAATTCGGAGCCGCGTTGCCGCAATAATTCCCACCCAATATCCCAAATCCCATTTCTTGGAAGCACAACATGAAAGAAAAAGAAGGAAATGTTGAAAGTTATAGACAAAGCAAATTTGGGATACTGTACCATTCCCCCCACTCCCTTCCACGTGCCATTCGGGCTCCAGATTTGCAGCTGCGCCTCCTGCACAAGTGCAAATAAGTCCGTTAGCAGAATCACTCCAACCTTCCAACGTCTCTGGACATTCGTAGAAAAGGGGTGCCAGTGATGAGGCCATGAGAGCGTTTTTTTTTAACCCCCTCACTTCCACAACGGCCTATGAAGAGGCTGCGGCTTTGCTGTCCTTTAATATATTCTTCCTCTAAGGGCAGCTGCCAGTATAGTCAATACAGCCACAGCAAGTAAGCAACAGGGCTATGAGTGAGCACTTCTGCCCCCCGTAATGACGTCTCTATGCTATATAAGCCCTGGGCTTTGCAGGCCTCACTGGCAGTGAAGTTGTTGATGTACGATTTAAAAAATAATTCAATAGCAATATATGAAATACGAGTTTTAATAAACAAAAAGTATTTTTGAATTCTTCCCCTTATACTGTAAACATGGCACAGCTGAAGCCGGGCTGCACCTCTCATGATAAATACTCTGCAGGGCAGAGTGGGCACTTCCTTACCATGCTCACAGACTGTTCCTGAGAAGCCAGAGGGACAGTGGCATCTGTTGTCCTTGCAGGTGCCACCATTGAGGCATGGATTGTGGATTTGGCAGCGATCCTCGTGCGTCTCACAGCGATCCCCTGAGTGAGACAATGGCAGAATATTTGGCTGATTTCTTTCAACTTTGTTAACCAGAAAAAAACGAGTGATCGTAATTTCCCAAATTCATCAACTAGTTCACATCTCCATGTGTAAATAACATGTTGGGAGATGCAATGCACACAGGGAGCCAAGGAACACGAGGACACAGGCGTATAAACACGCTCAGAAGTCACCATTTACTAGTGGGAAACATGTCACAAGTCTCTGGTAGTTCGCAACGAGTATTCTCACCTTTGAAACCATCCCGACACAGACACTGGAATTCATACTCCCCGGCTGGCATACACAGCCCCCCGTGCAGGCAGGGCATGCGGTCACATGGAGAGCTATCGTAGCATTGACTGATACTTCGGCTTTCCACAAAACTGTATGAAATATCCACCTTCTTCCCGTTGATGGAAACCTGGGGCATGGAAGAGAGTACGGTCCTTACAAGGGTGACCATTACGCTTGTGATTTATCTAGAATTGCTGACACTGATCACCAGGCCAGCTTGTGACAAAATAATGACAATCGTGGGTAAGAAACACAAGAATGCACGACTGGGAATGGATGGAAACGAATTGGGATTGGTGATAATGGTGCCAAGGTGGGACCGGGAGACCTCAACGTGCAGCAAATAACAATTCAAGGGTGTAAGTTTCATCACAACAGGGATTGTGCAAATATACAGTATATTTTTCAACCGTTTTGGCAATAGCAATAAAACAAGATGAAATACGTGGAATACTATATATCTAAGATGTTAGGACCTTAAGTGGCTCTGGTAGTAACTAAATCAAAGGACCATGGCTTTGGGCCATAAACGACTGCCAGTCACATCTACATGGAGCTTTGGACCGCTCTCATTATAAAATTGGGACATTAAGAAAGGTTAAGAGTTCCTTCAAATCAGATTATCCATGAATTATTTCTATAGTGTTGTTGATGATAAAGAATTTGGTGAAACCTATGCTAGGTTCTTCAATATTCAGTAGAGCAGAGCGTCACAAAGGTGGTTTTAAGATGTGAAATATGTAGAACAGCTTTCAAAATGTGCAGATCAACAGTGTAAGGGCCAGAGTTTTATATGCAATAATCATTAGTCATATATATGATGCAGGCGAGCATGGTGCAGTCAGACTTTCCTACCATGTTTGATGTTGTGGGCAACAAGCAACAGAACACATTTGCAACAAGCTTTCGTGCATGGAAGAAAATGTTTACTGTTCTTTTAATAAGTACCTCTTATGGTTATTTTATTATGTACTCTGTACTCTCTAATGTCAAATTATGATTGTACTCACTTCTCCAATGCAGCCTTGGAAGTGCTGGCTGATATTGGCAGCAGATGGAAAGTCAACAGAATCATCCACTCCCCCAAGGTACATGAGTGTCTTCAAGTTGAGACCCTGGCTTTTTCCTGGGGACGACCTCTTCACAGGAGTGCTGCCATCCACCTGCAGGGTCCCATCTTTATTCACTCGCTCTGCAGACACTTTGTGCCACCGTCCCAGGGTTATAGGCTGAGCACTTCGCAGGATGGCTAGTCCTACGGAGCAAGAAGACAGGGTTATCTATTTTATCAATTATCCGAGTGCCTGATTCCACTTTGAAACTACCACTTTTACCACTGTGCTCCATGGATCCTCTTTATCTAGCTCTTGTATCCCCCATTCCAATTTACACACTGCTTGCTTTGTCCATCAGCCTCCTGTTCTATAGGTTCTGAATTCCACCACTTTTGGTTACACCCTTTCTACAGACCTGGACAGAGAATATACACGTTTTATAACTCAGATTACGACATGTTCTTCAGGTTCCCGTCTCAGACTTTATGTTCCATATGCAGCCAGCTCACCCTCCATAAATCCTGTAGATTATCATCACATATCTATTCCATAAATAACTAATATTGTACATTTTTATCCTGATATAAATGATATATGCACCAAATCAGATTTCATATGTTCTAAACTCATCTACATGCTAGTTCTAAATGGTCTATCAAATTAACTAGCATTTGCTTGGTTCTGATTCATTTGGTATAAATTGTTAATTCCTTGTCCCCATCCCATGTTATATGTTCTAAAGGTACATGTGAGATTTTATATATTCTATGCCTCAGATTGTGTTTTTTTTTAATGTCCTATTTACAGTCAATATTTTATCCAACCGGTCTTAGAATACACAAACTTTAGAAGTTTATAGTATCTCGATGTCCCTTTTTTCTACGTGTTCCGTCACGGCATTAGTCTCAAATTCAGCAGACTTCACATGCTCCATCCTTTCTTGCCTAATCCGCGGATTGGAATCTTGAAATCCACCAGTGGCGTTCTAAATCCGCGGATCGGATTCTTGAAATCCACCAGTGGCGTTCTTAATCCGCGGATTGGATTCTTGAAATCCACCTGTGGCGTTCTAAATCCACGGATCAGATTCTTGAAATCCACCAGTGGCGTTCTAAATCCGCGGATCGGATTGGTCAAATCCTCCAACGGATTGTGGAATCCGCGGATTGGATTATTAAAATTCACCAGCGAATTGCATCCAATGGCGGTTTTGTATTCATCTGCACTGATTGAAACTGGAACAATCCATCGACGGATTATACACCGGTGAACGGATTTTGAATGAAAAGGCCGTGACATTCCACAAAAACGGATTTTGACCGTTTCGCCCCATCTCTCTGTCTGCTACAAACTCCATCCATTTTATAATACACTCCTATTTCTGTCCTCGGAAGAGGTGCAGATCTTACCCGATCCCAGTTCATAGCGGAACTCCAGGTGCCCCCCCGCCATGGCAAGGGACACAAAATCCTCCACGGGGACAGCCTTCCCCCCACTGAAGAAGAGAAGCCCGTCTGCAGAGAGGGGTTTAAATTCCATGTCTATACGCAGCTCGTTGTGGATGTTGGTCAGAGACGGGTATGATATGTATGATATATCTCCATTGAATGAAGGTGTGCTTACCATGACCCCTGTGAGAGGGAAATAACAGGAGTGAACACGTGTTCATCACCAGTGCCAACACAGAGCAGCAAGAATTAGATACAGAGACATAGAAATATAAGGGGGGGGGGGGGGAGGACAGACGGGTGTATAAATTGTTTAAAAAGGGAGATGCACAAAACATCTGCAACAAGTTTGGGAATCAGGTAAAAATTGCCTTTTTTTTATTTTGCAAAAAAATGTTTTTGCTGAGCTTTATAAGTCAATGTGCCAGGTCACATGGATATTTATATACTGCAATTTCTGCCTCATTCTGCAGAAAAGTGTGAACAAAGTCTGGCAGAATTCGGAGCAATGTGAAAACGCGCAATTTAAAGGGGGGAAAAAAACCACCACAGATCTCCTGAAGCAGATCTGAAGACATTCCCACAGAGATAAATATGCAGAAGGAGAAATGGGGAGCGATTGGAGAACGTATTGACAAGGGCAACACACGTTGTTAGAAATGAGAGAAGGGAAGTCGCAGAGAGAGAGTAAGAGACAGGAAGAAGGAAAGGGAAAAGCGGAGCTGCAGGAGTGGGGTTGGGCTCAGGAATGTGAACGAGTGAATAATTCCCCACACTTATCACATACCTTCCATGCACTTGTTCCCAGATTTGCCCAGGTGGCAGCGGCAGGTGTATCCCTGGCCATCTGCTCGGTTTATGCAGGTCGCATCAGGGCCACAGGCCTCTGAGAAGGGAGAGAGGAAGCAGAGGTAGGATGTGAGAGCAGAAATATCCCAGGGCAGGAGAGCCACGTGAGAAAGTATAACAGAGTGTGACAGTGTTACGGAGCAGTACCCGAATAAGATAGCAAGTAGAAACAGATATGTGGATGTTACACGGGTGTGAACATACATAAGGGACAGTAACACTATAGCTGTCACAGTGCTGTAGTGCAGGGGTTCTCAACTCCAGTCCTCAAGAGCCCCCCAACAGGTCAGGTTTTCAGGATAGCCCTGCTTCAGCACAGGTGGCTCAATCAGTGGCTCAGATTGAGCCACTTCTGCTGAATCTGGGATGTCCTCAAAACCTGACCTGTTGGGGGGAGGGGAAGAGGTTGAAGACTGGAGTTGAGCACCACTAATATAGCGCACCAGTGGTTGTGATAGTGTTAAAACTCAGTACCTGGGTGGCAGTGCAAGGCCTGGGAATGTTCACAGTTACTTCCAGCAAAGCCAGGAGGACAGACACACACGTAGCTGCTGCTCTCCGAGTCTCGGCATATTCCTCTATTCTAGAAAGAGGAAGAGAAGTGACACACCGTGAGTGCTCATTGGCATGTCATTACCCATAATCCTTTGCGAAGTGCGATTATGGGGCTAAGGCAGGTTTGGGGACATGTTCCACAATTCCCAGAACGATCTGCTATCATTAAGAGTTATTAGAAACCCCATGGAGACTACTTGTGCTGTTAATACGCAGACCCGCTGCCTCATGGGGGAGAGAATGTTATGGTAACCACATGTAGTACAATACGTAGTTATCCCCTCTGGTCAGTCTATGAAGGTTGCAACATGGGCAACTAAAAGGATCATTTTCAAGTTTCAGCATTAAAAAAACAAGAGAGGCTGGTGTCAAGTTTCCAGAGTTGTACATAATTGCCAATATAACCAATGTAGCAACAAAGGAGGGAGAGGGAATAGGGGTATGATACCTTTTATTGGATTAACAAGTCGTTGAAATGTTACAAGCTCCCGAACCTCGTTCATCGGGTATGGCAGAAATACAGAAACAGAGAACACCCTGCCATACCCGATGAGGGACCCTGAGAGGTTGGAAAGCTTGTAACATTTCAACTACTGTACTTGTTGATCCAATAAAAGGTATCATACACCCTACTCCCTCTGCCTCCTTTGTTACCACATTGAAGAAAGAACCAACACGGCTACTCACCCTTCTTCGCTTATAAACAATAAAGGGAGTAATGTAATATGAATGTAACATGATGCAACTTGAGTTATACTACAAGAGTTACCAAATCAGAATATTTGGAAGTGTATAAGGAAATACCAGTTAGGAACATCACAAATAGTCATAAAGATGACTTGGGTTGCAGTATAGGGCAAACACCAGATTTTCTCTGCATCAAAGCTGAATACATAGACAGTTGTACTCGACATGCTAAATATGCTGGGGTTACCTGGCAGGGGCGATTTCTACATGTTGGGCAGTTGGAGATACCACGAGAGCTCAAATCTAGGTCTTTGAAAATCACCTCTTCTCCTTGGATGATCAATTGCCGAATACAACCTAAAGAGGTAGGGCACAAACAGGGAAATGTGAACAAGAAAGGAAAGAAGCCGAGTGGAGGCCACAGGAATTAATGGCAAGGGAAGATCACAGAGGAAAGAAGGGAAATAGGATCAGACGTTAGGATGGTGGACAGATGAGAGGGATGAAGGAAAGTTGTGGCATGTATACTATAAGCTGGATACACATGGTGGCCTAAATCATTACCAACAAAGCCACTGCTCAGGCTAGTTTTGGAGATGGCTTCATAGTTAGGATAGCCACCCAAGAACAGCTCCTCGTTGAGATCCAGGCCTTGGAATTTGCCCTAGAAACAGTAAGAAGAATGGACAAAGGCAGCTTAGAATTGGTACCCTCAACAAGCACACTTCACACTAAAAGAAGATTTGTCTAGAAGATTCCCCATACAAAACAATTTTTCACTGACAATCTCCTGTGTGTCGGCAAGTCATTCAAGTGATCCATTCTCACGTACCTAATAAGCCTGCTTGACTAAGCTATGTCTGTAGCTTACCTAAAAGGGTCAGTAATACCACACAACGAGTCCATTTCTTAAACAGCTTACTGTATCAGAGTATTTAGCATTAGTAAAAAAAAAATAATCCCCATTCAAGTAACGATTTTACTTATTTATATCTTGTAAAAATGGAATATCGTTTGGTTTCTGTGCATCTGCTGAACTCAAGCGTAACAGCTACTTCTGTTGACCTATTTGATTATGGAAAGTACCATAATTACTTTGCAAAGAACAAAGCCAAACCAACTAATTACCTGCAGCTTTGAGGACTGAAACAGCCTCATAACTAATGGACATTGGATAAAGATTGTAAAAACCTTCCAAAGCAACGGTTTACCACAGAAATGTTAGGATTGTAAAACAAAATATTTTAAATATTTATAGCTGTTCATTTCCCCCCCCAAAGGTGGCTACATTAAATCAAATAAACATGTCACTGTCCTTGGTTCACTTTGGTACTAGGCAGGACTGTCCTTTTAACCTCTTCTACTGTTCACTGTGTATTGTGCAGTGTACGACAACAACAAAAAGGATGTTGTATTTATAGAACTAGACAAACTGTGTTATTTCCTGACAGTTGTCTCGTTAGCTTGTGCAAACAAAAGGAAATTCAGCTTATACATAAAAGTCAAATTGTATTTGCTTTATTTAAAATGTATTGTGCTCCCCTGCGGTTTGATTTAACCCCTTTCATGTGATTGCTTTAAATTGAAATACACCGTATCACTGCATCTTTATACACCATTGTTACTCAGATCTATGTGACTTTACTGCCCTCTAATACAGGGGTGCTCAACTCCAGTCCTCAAGACACCCCACCTTGTCAGGTTTTAAGGATATTCCAGCTTCAGCACAGTTGGCTCAATCAGTGGCTCAGATTGTGTCTGTCCTCCTGGCTTTGCTGGAAGTAACTGTGAACATTCCCAGGCCTTGCACTGTCGCCCAGGCACAGAGTTTTAACACGATCACAAACACTGGGTACATATTGGTGCGCTATAGTGGTGCTTAACGTCAGTCCTCAAGCCCCCCCAACAAGTCAGGTTTTGAGGATATCCCGGCTTCAGTTGAGCCACCTGTGCTGAAGCTGGGATATCCTTAAAATCTGACAAGTTGAAGGGTCTTGAGGACTGGAGTTGAGCCTCCCTGCTCTAACACACTTTAAGTACTGATACAACGTTACATAACAATGTTCATGTTACATGTGTACCTGTGAGGTCCCGTTCACCGGAGCTTGGTTATCTACCAGCAATGACCCCTGGGTCAGGTTTCTATAGAGAGTCACTGTATGGAACTCTCCCAGGTTGATGGGTGTTGGGTGGCGAATGGTGGCCATTCCGGAGCCTGCATCAAACCTGCAATTACCAAAAAGAAGGTGAGCTCGCCACAAAACAGGGAATAATGCGAGACCGCGGCGTGATATCATTATACTTTATTTATAATATATCATGCATTTTAATGAGCATATAAAACAGTGATATACAGCAAGGGTGCGCAAACGGGGGCGCGAGAGTTTTGTTTTTTGCGGCTACTGAGACCCCGAGCTCTTCAGCGCAAGGCCTCTGTAACTCACCTACCTGAAATGAGCCAACTTCGAGCCACGTCACCATGGCAATGCGGCGCCAAATGATGAAGTGACGTCACATGACCCCTAAAGTTAAGGGGGGCCGCGACACGGGGAGAGCATGCAGGGGAGCACAGCGCAGGAAGTTTGCGCACCCCTGATATATATACAGAATGATTAGCATAACAGGCCCCGGTTACAAACATTGGGGGGTTATTTATCAAAGCCTCCCAGCCGCAAAACTGGGGCAAATAAACTGCACCAGATTCACTAAAGAAAACAAATTCCTATTGCAACGAATGGGATTTCCTGGATTGAGAAATGTGTTGCCGTGTTTTTGCACCAGCTGTGCCCTGATCTTGCAGCCGGTAGACTTTGATGAAGGACCTCCCTAGCCTGAATACAAGGAGCGGCTCAGTGAGTACGCTCTAAAACAATGGCACCGAGTTTGAAGCTGGTTAAATTCCTGGTGTCAGCTCCTTGTAACCTTGGGCAAGTCACTTTATCTGCCTGTGCCTCAGGCACAAAAAACATAGATTGTAAGCTTCACGGGGCAGGGACTGTGTCTGTAACAATTCCTACTATACTGTAATTGTGAAACTCTTCGAGTCCCACTGGGAGAAAAGAGCTGTATGAAATAAACGTTGTTATATTCAAAGACATGGGAAGGAAAATGCAGAGTGGCTATTTGACGCAAAGAAGAAAAAGTGAAGGTTTAAAATCTCGTTTAGGAAATGGAGACTGAAAAACGTAAAACGAGGAAAGCGACAGAAAACAAGTAGTAACAGCGGCCGCTGCCTTTGACGATGGTGAGTCCAATAGGAGTCTCAGTGTCTTCTTCTTATGACCTTGAGCAAGTTATTGTTCCTCTTTGTGTCTCAAAGCTTTACGAGGTCGGGGAATCATTGTGCCTGGAAAACAAGTCCTAAAGGGAATAAATCTCACTTATACACTCCACAACTTCTTACCTGAATTCAGGGCGTCCTCCCACCAATCCAAAGGAGACAAAATCTGCACCAGTGCTCTTCTTCTGCCCGCTATACACCAGCATCCCTGAAAGCAACCACACACAAGGCGAGTGAGGGGGTTTAATGGAAGAAGAGAGCTCCAGCTAACGCAAGAGCATAAAACATCCGCCATTGACCTCACTAGAACATAACAATAAGGTACACAACACACAAGCATGTATTTACATTAACTCAATAAATACAGGGGCACCAATTCCCCATTGACCTAATATAGTCATGGATATCATGCCCCATATTTACAAAACGGTGCTATTCCACAAGACACCCTCCAGCGCTGGGACACCCCTTGTGGCCTATTGAAGCGAAGGGGCCCAAAATGGTTTTCTGTTACCAGAAAGTACAAACAAGCGGAACAATGCACCCTGCCAAAACAGTTACACAAATGCACGGGGATGCCAGTCTGCCAAATATTACGTAACAAACACTTATTCGGTTATGTATAAAAGAAGGTAAAAGGCTTTCCAATGGGTTTCACGCCCAATAGCGCTTTATCAAGGAGTAAAAAGACGGTCACAGGAAGAGGTTTTATGGAATAACACCAGAGTAAATATGGCACCATGGGTCACTTTTGTGTCTGCATGCAAAGGGAAGGAAGCAAAAAAATGCCTGAACAAGGTGCTTAGAAGGCGAATTTAGGAAAAGCACGTTTATCCCACAGCATTTTCCATAGCAGCAGAGGGAAATGAGTGAAACAATGTTTGGGACAGTAAGGGGAAAGAAGGATTATGACTGATCAGGGCACAGGAAAACCGAGGATTAGGAAAGAGGAAAATAGTTTGATCAAGTAGGGTCAACAGAATAAGAGTAAGAACTAGCAGGATTAAAGCAAAATGACAGACTAGGTAAAGTCTAATCAGCTGTTAAATCTAAGAATCTTTCTGAACAATGATCCCACATCCAGATTATATTCAAGCACAGTGAAGTTTACATTGCGTGATAAATCCGATCACTCAAAAAGGTTGCGGCAGGCTGTCTTTCTGGCGTTAAACCGTATGTCAGCCTCAATCTCATTTATCATTGAATGAGCACAATGTTTTTTTCAGTCCATACCATTAGTATAGCCTTAACTACTAAAATGCACATTATAGATCAGCATTGGGGTCAAAGAGGTTTTACCCCAAACATACCTCACACACAAGAAGAGACACACTTACCTGAATACACAATCAGAGCTACAGAGAGAGGGGAGAGTGGAAACACAGAGATAGAGGTAAGAAGCAGAGAGACAAGAGACTAGAGGCAACAAGAAAAAAAAAATAAGCCCGGGAGTTATGCAAGCAGAAGAGGTGGGGGGAAGCCAGCAAGAGCGTGGAACAGAGGAGTAATATTGCAACACGGGGTTAAAGACAGGAACACATTAAAAAGCAGCGAAGGATAAAGTACAGAATGGATGACGAATAACAAGAAGGACTTGGTGAAAAGAGAGAAAAGATTCAGCGAGATGAATTGGTGAAAAGAAAAAGGTTTACTGAAAACCGCACGAAAAATAGGAATAGTAACAGGTAATCTTGTGGAAATCCCAAGAGATGCATGAAAATTATTAAGGACTGAAGCTTGATTACTGATAACATTCTTCAGCTCGTACTGTAGGTGCGTTTTAGAGCATTTGTAGTTCTTTCAAGTAATTAAGCTATAAATACATTGTCTTTCTTTCAAACGGAGCTTTAGAATCATATATTGGGCTACTAGAATAGTCTACATGTAGCCTCTTATTAGTTGTACTGAATGAGATCCCATCACACATAATCTATTCCCATTCCTCTTACCATCTGCAGTGTCGGGTCGAAAGGTGATCTTGATCTCAAATTTCTTGTGTGCATCTTTAATTGTCGGCATAGTGAGGTAGGATTGGGGACGACCAGTGAAATAAGGCACCACTCGTTCTGGCAATACAGAAATTGGCATATTCAAGGCACCGAATATCAAAATGGCAATAGTTGCAGGGTGCTGGCTTTAACTTTTTTGACCACTAAAACACCAAGAACCTTTAGGACTGGGAGAACAGGATATATCTTGCTTAACTTAGTGTTTGCAGGGTTGGAGAGAGGCCTTCTACAACAAGATTTGCTCACCTCGAACCTTCAACATGAAGAAGGCAGTGACTCGGCCTTGACGATTGGCTGCTGTACAGACGTACGTCCCAGCATCCTCTGGTTTCACAGAGGGTATATTTAAAACGTTGTTCTCCATTCGAACATCACTGGGAAGATCTCCTTCCAACTGAAATAAAGCATTAAGCAATACTCATTAATCAATATGAGGACCATGGAGTATAATCTCTGTCTCATGTTGTCTCCTATTATACAGTTAACACACTGGGTGTATACAGGGGATCGGTCGCCTAAAACTTTTGAATGTGAAAAGAAAGATTTCTGTTGATATTGTCACATTGTTGTGGTGCCTGCCACTTCTGCCGATATATGTACCTTGGTCCATGTTATATCTGGAACTGGAAAGCCGGAGGTCAGACAGGGAAATACTGCAGTTGACCCAGTCGTGATCTCCTTCATCTCAGGTTGAGCGGCAATTTGTGGAACAGCTGTGCAAGTGGGGAAAAAACCCTGTCAATGTGCAGATCACAAACAGATCTCTAGGACTGAGATAAATCAGTAGGGTTCCTTTCTAGTTGATATATATTCATCAACATTGATATTAATACAAACTTAACAATGTTAGTGACATCTCTACATTAGGTTTTACACTGACACTGTGGTGATAGGGAAAACGACAGCATTTTATTTCAGATCCAATTACACAAATGCCTGAACTGGGAAAATATCAACAACAATATAGCATTGTGGAAGTTTCTCTAGCAGATATAAGGTTAATAAGTAGCTGATCATTAAGATGATAGATGTTGAACTGCACTACCTGTGTATACTATATTCATTTAAACATACACAAAGGACTTTTAGTGTTTCTAGCCTTCTATCGATACATAATAGAGAGTATTGTAAGATAATGGAGCACTGCAATTATTAAAGGAAGCTCAGGAGCCGACTGATGGAAAAATGTAAAAAGCTTTATTAAATCATAGGCAATCAGAGAAATATTCAGAGAGTGCGTTTTCCATAAAATTGTATGATTATTATTCATAAAGACAAACAATAGGTGAAGTGTCACCACACCTACATGTTCTGCGCCGTGGCGCTTTGTCAAAGCGCACTCTCTGAATATTTTGGGGATTGTTCCTTTTGCTAGTGCTCCGTTTTCTCTCTCTCAACTTTTGCAATCTTTACTCAACGGACAGCATGCACTGGGCCTGGGGACCCAGGGGGAGAGGGCAGGATGCTGCACTTTATTTCTGGATGGTTGAAGGTATGGTCAGATCCCTCATGCTATTATTTTCTGGACACTGGATGTGATGATCCTTTACCATTGTGCTATGTGAGGTTTTCCAGAGTAGCACTTTCTGTACCTACCTGTTTTTACCAACACACTGATTGATACCTAAAGGTTGCTACTATTGGAACTTTTAATATATGAATATAACTGAATATATATGTTTATCATTTTGAGCACCACACAATTTTTTTGCTTTGTGTTAAATCATAGAAAGGTTAAAAACAAGGAACTTACACTGCACATGGAGAATGACATGGGACTGCACTTCTCCAACATCATTGGTGGCAGTACAGCGGTACTGACCAGCATCCGACTGCTTCACCTGCTCAATCTTCAGCATGCCCCCACTGATCAGCACATCCGGAGGCAGGCGGCTGCCCACCTTACTCCATGTGACCCGAGCCCTGGGGTCCCCAATTGCCAGGCATTCAAACTCCACTGAATTTCCTGCCAGCACTGTCTGCACCGAGGTGCGGACATTAATCATCACCCTGGGAAGAGCTGTGTCAGGGGAAGGAAGAAAGAAACTAGATGAGCTGCAAAGCTACGTAACCATGCATTGATTTTGGCCTCTAGATGTATTTATTGCAAAGGAAAGCACGTGCCAGTTACAGTGAGTACACTTAGGGGGTGGTTGCAGATTCATTAGAATAGCTGCACCGCTATGAAGTAATTCTGTAACTGCTACTAGTTCTTCATGCTACCACCACGTGTTGAGGGGTAAGGATTCTTTTCCTCCTTTGTCCTTTTATATTATGTATTCATATGGCTTTATCAATACCTGTATTAGAAATATGCACGATTATAATACTGTATAGCGTGACAGCGTACGTGTGCAATGCAGGTATCATGGCTTTAATGTTTAATTGAGTAAAACATATTTTGTATTTTCTGGTACTGTACCATAGTATTGCCCAAATGTATCAGGTAATAATAAAAGTTTGGATACTTTAACTTGTGTTCATCTTCATAACGGTGTGAATGCACCATTAGTATTGATCATCTTACGTTGAATGACCAGCTTCCCACTGTCCTGAGCTTGGCCAAACCGACTTGCCACCCGACATGTGTAGACCCCCTGACTCCCACGGTCCAGGTTTTCAATGCTGGGGTAAAAGGATTCGGTAAACATACTGTATCACATATAGTCAAAAAAGTACAATAAATGTAAAGCAGTGGTCCTTTTTCAATATCAATTTTCCACTTTGTACTTAAAAGTGTCGCACTATGCGTTAGTCTATTAATATGTGTGCAAATCAGATGGGCACACTTTTATTTCCTACATAATAGTATACCAGTACCATCTTTATAGCACATGGTTTAAGGGTGTAAACTATATCAGTGATGTTTTGGGTACTATGACACCCTATCAAAGATTTAATATTACATGTAGTAAAGAAAGCAAATGTGATTCACACTATGGGGCCTATACTATAAGCAGTCATAAAAAAATCTCCAGCAAATTTAAAAATCGCCATTTTTGTCAGCGTTTTATTTTTTTGCCAGATTGTTTTGCGTTTTTATTTAATGATGTATTTTGTTGGCTACTGGTTTAAATTGGTGTTGTCTAGTGGTTGTATTAATTAATTGTTGTGTTGGTTAGTGCTTTTAGCTATTAAATTAATTTTTTTGGCTAGTGGTGTGATTTATTTAATTGATTTGTTAGTGGTTTTATTTATTTAATTGATTGGTTAGTGGTTTTATTTAGGTAATTGATTGGTTAGTGGTTTTATTTAGGTAATTGATTGGTTGGCTAGTGCTTGTAATTTGTGTTTTGGGGGACAAGGTGCTTGTTGTATAGGTTATATTCTTGTGTATTTTGGACATTTATGCTTTGGTATTAGAGAGACCATTGACTGCTATAGTAGCTTATCATGCCCATATTATATGGGTATGATGTACTATTATGGCAATCAGTGGGTACAAAGTGGGTATAGTGTGTCTGGCGTGGGTGGTTTGGCCTCCCTTGGGTCGGTAGTGGGCCAGGGTTGGTTAACAACTTAATTACTATAGCGGTTATTAACCGCTAAGGTGATTAAGGGGTTAGGGGCCATTAGATTGTATTTTTTTATGTATTGATGCTGGCATCGGAGGACATGGCCCTGCAGTATGATGACGAGGATGCCCTTCACATTGGCAGGGGTAAGTAGAACGGTTTTTATTTACTTTATTTATACTGCCTGGCTAATGTTGTGTTTAATAATGGGCAAATAATCTATTATCCATATCTGGAAAATAGTTATTTTGCACATTACTGTACTGTATGTGTTTGGTGGGGGGGGGATGTGTATTTATTGAAATGTCGGCCATGTTTTTGTTTTTTAAAATACAGGAATGGTACCGCAGGCCAGCGGGGACCACCCGAGGACCCCCGGATGCCCACGTGGACAAACTGGAGGACCCGCGGACACCTGCAGGGACCCCTGTGGAACCCCCGGACACCCTCAGGGACCACCTGAGGGCCCACAGACACCCGTGGGTACTACCCAAGATCCCTCAGACACCCATGGGGATGACCCGAGGACCCCCAGACGCCCACAGGGACCATCTGTGGACCCCGTTGGGGCCCACAGACACCTTGGAGGCACCTGGAGCCTAGCAGGGACCACCCGAGGGCCCCCAGACACTCGTGGGAACCCCCCGGAGTGCCCTGTGGTGCCTATGGACACCCATGGGGACCACCCGGTGAACCCCGCCAGCCTGAATTAATCCTGTGTGTAAAAAAATAAATAATGGTTTTATGTGGGGGCACAGGTGGTGGGTTGTGTATTGTTGTTTATTAAATATTGTAATGGTTTTTGGTGGCCTAGGAGGTGGCTAGTAGGGCTGTTGTGTGTATTTTTTGTATTGTGGGTAGCGGTGGTGGGTGAAAGGGGTATTAGCCCCAAGGATGGGTGTTTAGGCCTACCGGGATGGGTTAACCCCTTCATTACCTGAGCGGTATTAACCGCTCAGGTAATGAAGGGGTTAAGTCCACCTGCAAGTCCCCCACAAGGCCTAAACACCCACCAAGGACCAAATACCATCTTCACCCACCCCGCTACCCACAATAAGCATGGTACTGGTATTAACCCCTTCATTGCCTTAGCGGTTAGCCTGTAAATGCGTTTTTCATGCATCTGATTCATGCCGGGGGTCTCCGGTGATGATATTAATGGATATCAGCTCCGGAGACTCCCGGCATCAATCCAATGCAGGAAAAATGCTTTTTTTCCCCTCTAAGTTTCTTCTCGGCAGCTTCTCATCACCTTCTTGCCAACTTTTTCTGGCGAGGCGATTCGGAGAAGAAATCTCAATTCTAGAGAGGTGCTCAGACTCGATAAGCTGATCGGCGCTACTGGAATTCAGCGAGTTTGAGAAACTGTCGATAAGTGGCGATAAGTGTCTTATCGCCGCGCGTTTGGTGATTTTGTTTCTTTCGGAAAACAGTATTGCCGAAAATTTATAGTATCGCCAAAATATCAGAGCTTACAGAATAGCAGTAGGCTTTTTTTTGACGAAAAGCTGCCGATAACAGACTTATCTGACCTTTCTGCACAGGTACCTATGTCACATCATAGTGCCCATTTCTTACCGAAGCACCCCGCCTCGCACATTGTGATTGGTTGGAAGCTGTCCTCCTTCTTTAAACCATTGTATCTTGGCCTCAGGGTCCCCGGTAACAGTGCAGGTAAACTCTGCTCTTCCACTCTCAGCCTTCGTGTCTACCTGGGGTGACACTCGAACGGCAAAAGGAGCTGAGTAACGAGAAGATTATATGCAGTTAACAGTGGAACCTGAAGTGTAGAGGAATCAATGTACTATTTTTATTTTATTTCTGAAAATGTTCCCTTCCGGAATCAGCTTGATGGAAGAAGCTGCCCCTGACACCTAGAAGCATAACTTCTGGAGGGACGAGTGTATAGACCAGGGGTGGCCAACTCCAGTTCTCAATGGCCACCAACAGGTTAGGTTTTCAGGATCTCACTGCTTCAGTACAGGTGGCTCAATTATGATGGAGCCCCCGATTGAGCCACCTGTGCTGAAGCAGAGATATCCTGAAAACCTGACCTGTTGGTGGCCCCTGAGGACTGGAGTTGGCCACCCCTGGTACAGACTCTGGACGTCACTGAAAGAACTCTGCAGTCGCTATGATAAACAGATCTTGGGCTACAAATGTGCAGATACTGAAGCATATTGGAGCCTTATTTTGTTTTTAAGAGCTGCATGTCTGCAGTGTTCTTGATACAACCTTCATTGCCTGCTCACCACAGCAAGGTTGCAACACTCAAATTAAATATGTGCTTGCACTCTTGTAGTTGTGTCAGTGTTTAAACACCCAGAGCCAAATTCCAGACGAGGTCAAGTACCATGTTCTGCACAATACTACCTGATGGAAGCCCATCCTTACGGCAACAAGAATCAGACGTTCCAAGGGAAGAACCTCCACGTGAAAATGATCTCAGTTGCACCATCCAAAGAAGAATCCAGTACCTTCAATATTAGTATATCTCAGCAAATCTACTGAGCAGATCATGTGTTAACCTGACTTACCGTATGAAGAAAGGCTAGCTAAGTTAGATTTTTTACATTAGAAAATAAGCGTCTATTTAAAAATATATTCAGGTTTAATACAAGGTACTTTCCAGGGAACTATACATCTTAGGGACAGAACAAATGACACAGGTTCATCCCTCGAGTTTGAAGTAAATGTGATTTCACCAGCAGCAAAGGATTTTACCAGTTCTTTAGTGAGGGCAGTTAAAATGTGAAACTTACTACTGATGGAGACAGTGATGGCAGATACAATAGCTATATTAAAGAAAATGTTAGATATCCTTTTAGAAAGGAAAGGTATTCAACAAAAGACAGAAAAACCCAATGCTATATCCAAACACATTGGATGACGCATTGGGCTTTTCTGTCTTTTGTTGTATACATTTGGCCATGCTCAGTAGCACTCCTTTTGACACACACACACACACACACACACACACACACACACACACACACACACACACACACACACACACACACACACACACACACACACACAGACACACACACACACATAATGTGGTGGGTTCTGGGGTTAGAGCTTGCTGGGATTGAGTGTTTGTTAATTAGAAAGGAAAGGTATACAGGGAATATACCAACTAAGTAAAGGTGTTGATCTAGGTAAAAATCTGATTGCCGTTACTGGAGTCAGAAAGAGATGTATTGTTCCCCTTACGAGACATATAGTTGGATAATGTTTCACTGGGGTTTTGGTTTGGCCTTCCTCTGGATCAATATAAAATATAGGATAAGTATCTCAGTTGACTAAATTTAGCATAGGTTGAAATCGATGGACTTGCGTCTTTCTTCAACCTCATCTACTACGTAACTACAGTTTTTAAGTCCTCACTTACCCAAAACGCTGACCAGAGCGAACGTCTCACTGCTGCCCACTTTGTTGCCAACAACACAACTGTATGTGCCAGCATCCCCCACTGTTGCCAGATTGATGTGCAGGATGCCCTCGCGCACTGTGGCTCTGTCTGGGAGCGTTCCATTGACTTTAGCCCACTGGAATCGGAGTGGAGGGGTGCCATGTGCAAGGCATTGCAGTTGGATCACTTCTCCAACATTCACAGAGATCTCATCAGGGAGCGTGGTGGCATAAGGAGGTGCTGTGTGGAAGAAGGAGACTAATGATCTTTAGATCTAACCATGCAGGCCACATGAACCATTTGACAATAATTGTAATTATTAGTTAAATAATATTAAGGAAAAAAAAATCACTCAAAAAAAGAACAACAGATATGCAATACTTCAGATGTAGTGGTTCATTGTTCTCTCTCTATATTGTGATGTACTCTACTTGAAAACACAGACATCAAACCTTATGTAACCTCTGATACGTTGTATTATCTGGGGGAACAATGTCACACCATAACTACATTAGTATATAATGATATTATACTATTCTAGACCTCAACTCTGTTTTTCTCTAAAGTTCAAACATACTGATCATCGTCTGCTCCACTATGATGACTACATTCATGGTGTCATTTTATTAACATGAAGTCCATTGATCTTATTTGGAAAGGGCGCATGATCAAACAGGGAAGCAATATGAAACTATATTCTTCTAGTACGGCCATAGATGCTACACAGCTCATGCTGAACTGAGAAAGACAGAACAATTAATAGGAAGACCTTCAGCGGTAATACTTGGCAGATAACCAGAGTCCTCCTTTCGCAACCCTACTTAATCACTGCTGTAAAATAAAGGCTTCAATTAGAGGTGAATAACATCTCAGCTATACATCATACTTTCCACATCCAGTGTCACAAAGATCTCCGAGTATCCAGCCGTGTTGGATGCGTTGCAGATATATTGTCCAGAGTCCTGCTGAGCAGCGTTAGGGATGACCAAGGTGTTATTTATCACCTGATGTTGCCAAGGTAAAGGAGCTCGGAGTTTGGACCAGGTAATGGTTGGAGTTGGGTTACCTAGGATGATGAGTGAACAACAAAGGGTTCAATGAATAAAAAAATTAGGCATTTGATTGAGAAGAACATTAACAATAAGCTGGTTATGGATTTGTAAAACCACACTCAGAATAGTATATTCTGCAACGCTCTGAAACATGCTGTAAAAGACTGCACTTTTTAACCTGTAACTGTGCACTGCAGAGTTGAGCAGGAAAGCTCCGACCAGTGATGGACAATGTAACATAATGTGAGCATCATAAGAGTAGCCCTCACACAAATCCAAGGTCAACATGTACCTCTCCACTTTAACCCTTTGCTGCCATAGTGGCCTGCAGCACATTACTCTAGGGTTAATCACAAGCCAAACTTTTAATACAAGAGTAACCCAACGTTAGAAATATTGCAAACTGATCAATTCAATGCCAAAGAAACTGTTAACACAAAGATGGAACCCTGGGCCTGATCTTGGGCTACAAGTTACCACCCCTAGCTCAGACATACAACAGATGGAAGTGCCCTTCCCTTTTGGGTTTTGTGCACTACAGAGCAATTTGCTTTCCTTATAAACATCATCATTATCGCATTAGAAAAGAGTGACTGAAATGCAGAGCACTACCGATACCCAAACATAGAGATCAAGGGGGAACTCCAATAAAAAATGTGTTTATTAGAGCACATACTGTAGAGGTAAAAAAAAAGCACCTACGCATTTCGCGCAAACACTGAAACATGTAGGTGCGGGTTTTTTAACCTCTATTTGATCCTATGTGATCTAATGAATACATTTTTTATTAGGGTCCCCTCTTGATCTCTATTTTTGTGTAGCAGTAGTGCTTCGCCCTTCAGTCTCTCTTTTCTCCTGGATTCCAGCACAGCGGAATTTGCACACCTCAGTACCTCAAAGCGGATCACTAGGACGGATCGTGGGCACCTCCGAAAATATGTGAGTTCCCCACTTCTAAACAACCTTGTTATAAGTACCATGTTCCTCAGTCTATATAATATGGGAGATGTTTATTGCGCTATGTGATGTGGTGATCTACCTTAGACTCCATTAGGTGTTATTCTTCCAGAAAAAGTTAGCTTGTATATACATTACTGACTATTAAGGAGGTTCTGAACTCTATGAGGCTCATACACGCAGTGGCACAGAGTCTCTACTGGGTCTGAACACCATATCCTCTTGGACTTTATCTCATTATCACATTAGTTTAATCAACTACTACAATACTACAAAGGACAGCAAAGCAAAGCTCTGCACAGGCCAATGTCATGTAACAGAACGTTCTCCTCTCCCTCCTTCCTTCCGCCATGTGTGTGGCAATCCCCGTCCCGGCCTGGTCTTTGTGATGCCCCCACTCACCGGTGGCAGAGCAGCGCAGCGTGGCCCTGTCCCCAGCCACCACAATGTGAACTGGCTGATTTGCAGTGACCTTTGGCGTGCCAGGGTTCACCACATTGCCTTCTACATGAACCTCGACTTCAACCTCGGTAAAACCTGCTGGGTTCTGGCCAAGACAAGTGTATGACCCAGAGTCCTCCAGTCTTGCTGACAAAATCTAAGAAGAGACAAAGTTAGAATATCGTCGACTGATCATGGTTGATTAATTAAAAAGTTGATGAACCGAAACAAGCTATTTGACATAATTTAAAAAGGAATATTCTTCAATACGATAGCAGAAGTCACAATGGCCATCACCTCTATCTTGTAATGCAGTAGTTCTCAATCTTTAAAGAACCCCTTAAGAAGCAATTCCTCCAAAGCATAAAATTAAGCTCACAAAGTGATTGTTCATGTCTTGCTGATTTTTAATTCTTAATTTTATGCTGAGTTTTAACCTGTATTTTATTTCGCTAGCATTAGCTGTTACCATGACAACCTATTGTCCTAAAGGAGCAATCCACCCTAATCTAAGCTAGTCTCCATTTATTTGTACAGAATAGGAACCACAGGGTCACCCAGAGCTGAATCACACTATTTTGAGCTCCGGGAACCCCCTGTCCCGAAAGACTTAATGGTGAAGTTACCGATATTACTTCCTGGTTCTTAAAAGGGATTTAAATGGCCACCCAATAGGAAGAACTAACCAATGATATTGCAGCTTCCAATTGGCCCAAGATTTGTCAGCCATTTGGTTTCCAAGTAAGGAGATTAAAACCCAGTAACTTCCCTTTTATTTCGGGAACTGTGTAGTCCCGTAGCTGAAAATAGTGGCGTTTGGCTCAGGGGGATCATCCCCAAAAAATGGTGCGATTGCTGAAAAACAGCAGCAAAATTACTTTTCAATGGTAAAAAGACTGGACATTTATCTTTTGTGGTGAGTAAAGAGGACGGCTGCTTTAACAATCTATTATTATTATGAGCACACAGTGTCACCTTTTGCTTCAAATCCATTTTGACATACCTTACACCTGCGGCATTACACAGCTTTTATGCACAGCCTGGGTTAAAGTGCATAGCCAGTAAAACTACTCACAGACCGCTATGGTCCATGTCAAAATGGATTTAAAGCAAAAGATGACAGTGTGCTCATTTGCATGTCATTTCCCAGAATCCCTGGCTGCAGTGGAAGCACTGTATGCTGGGAGATAATGGTGAAAAGCAGGGTTACAGACCTGTCTGAGACATGTGAATGTGCTCACAAGTGATTTTTTCATGTTCTGTATGCTATACAGTGGAGGGTTTTTGTCACTTCTTTACCCCACAATAACTTAAAATAACGAAAATATCAAATTTTACAAAATTGTTCTCAGGGAGCAGCCCCTGGTGGAACACAGGTTCCTGTACTAATGCACCTTCCGTCCATATTGAAGATACTGTAAATTCATTAGGAGCAACAAATAGTTTCTGTTTTTCTCTTTGGGGTACCCAATATGGACTGTAGGAATTGTGTTAATATCAGTCCTAATCCTTGGCAGCACAGAAATGAGGATAGGGTTAATTCTCATTAGCACTAAAGCATTCCTTACACAAGGCACCTTTAATCCTTGATATTACAGTCATAATAACATGTCGTTGCATTGTAAATATTCTGTATTTACACTCTTAAAGTCGATTAAAGTACAAATTGTGATTTCAAACTATGCAAAAACAAAATAACACTTTTTCCTCATGACTAACCTGTAAAACAGCATTGCTGTCTAGCGGCACCAGATTCTGCTGCTTGATATCCTGCCTGACACCGGTACGGCGCCAGCTGACTACGGGGCGAGGATCTCCTATGCCCATACACTCCAGGCTAATGGGTTCTCCCACCTTCACCCGGATAGGTCCATGGGGGAGCACAGAAACAGTGGGGCGCCCTAAGAAGTCACACAAGAGCTTTAGAGACCTCACCTCTGACAGAAGAAACCAGATTATGGAACCTCCCTTATAAAGCTCAACTCTGTTATAGCGCGATCCACTATAACGTGGTTTGAGGGTGGACCCCAAATTAAAAAAAATTATTATTATTTTTTTTGCACACTCACAGCACACTGCACACACTCACAGCATACACTCACAGCACACTGCACACACACACTGATACACTGACACACAGTCAAATACACACACACACAGAGACACACTGTCTCTTTAAGGGAGCTTGCTCTCGCAAGACGGAAGCAGGAAGCAGAGACAGGGAGAAGAGCTGCCAGATGCCGGATAAGTGCTGCGTGCTGTTGCCGCTGCCCCACTGGGTCTGGGAATGTTGGGAGAGTTCTCAGCTTTCCCCCACTGGCGGACGCGGTACCACCACCACAAAAAAAACAAATTCAGCGGCCATGTTTTTTTCGCGACCCCGTTTATGGTCGTAGGTGGCCCCCGAGGACCGCGCTATAACGGGGTTAATCTGTACGTGGAAAGTTCATTAGTAATGCAGCAAGTTGAATTATTGTTAATATGTTCATTGGGGGTCAACTCTAATAATTATGGACCCACTTCCCCGTAAAATATATGGGAGGTATTTAAGATATAAGCTAGAGGGGTTTTCATATCGCAAATAGGTGCTCCTGGGAAAAACATGGGAGACTAAAAGAATAGAACTTGAGAAGCAACTAAAAAAATGCGAAGTTATGTATGTGGCTTAAACCAAAGAACAAACTCCCTTCTACGTTATAAAAACTGAAAAAAATAACTATAGAATAGACAAAACATTAATTAACATGGAAAGAAATCTGGTAGGCTCCTAGTTTTATCACTTAAGGACTATACCACTAAGAGGTCCCTGGCCGTATATTTTATCATCTCCTGCTGGAGATTAAGTTCTACGGTTAGGAGACCTCTTCATCAGAGTTTGCCATAAAGTGGAGTCACATACCTCGCACCACCACATTCACGGCACTGTGGGCTACGCCATAGATGTTGGAACCTACACACCGGTAGGAGCCTTGGTTCTTATGGTGAGCACGAACGATGGTAATGATGGAGCCATTGGGACTGATGTTTACATTTTCTTAAAGACGGAAACAGAGGATGCGGAGAGATGGAATATTAATCTCTGTAATCCTGAGTTTTACAAGAATTAGTACAATGCAATCATGACCCATAATTCATGTTATCTGCCCACAAAGTCCTTAAATGTATTAACCCAATCGGTCTCATTATTCCTTATTGTTCTAGCCTTATGTCCACATGGAAAATAAAGGGCATACAGCGACAGTGCCACTTAGGAAAGGGAATTAAAGTGTCAATAATAATAACAGTTTAAACCATGTAACAAATTCTCTCGCACATTTAATATTTGGAATATAAATAAAACGTGTCCCTCTCCCATTTTTTACCTTCTAAAGGCTGGTTATGTGCCATCTGCCAGACAAGGCGGATGGGCCGAGCTCCGTCATGGATGCGGCATCTGAAGGTGACGTTCTCCCCCTGGCGCACAGTGGCGCTGTGTGGTTCAATTGAGATAACTGGGCTCTGAAGACCTACATATTGGGATAAAAGGGAAGCATTTCCCATTGATACAGAGCAGAGTCTGTGGTGCACCACCCCAATGTATACTTTACAGTGAAATCCTTCTCTTGTATGGCTAACACACAAACCGAAAGAGGGCTACAGGATAATACTGTATGCCCCCCCCCAAAAAAAATAATTAAATAAATATATATATATATATATATATATAAACACATACATACACACACTGTACACACACACTGTACACACACACAGACAATTCCCTGGTATCCCCAGTGAGATATTCTCTACTTAAGCACACAGCCCTCTGTTATTTTTATAGGTGCCCGGTAACAGTAATCAGTTTAGTTATTTGCCTATGTTCTTGAATCTATATCCCTGTAACCAAACTCCTGTGTCTGAATGCATTTTTATAGAGTCTTCATTCAACCACATAATCCTACAAATAATGCCGTGCAGGAATTGCTAGCACATTGCACCTTACACTTTATGCAGGTCTCTATCCCCAGAAATGCAAATGCACCACTGTATGGTGGGAGATAATGAGGAAAGGCAGGGTTGCAGACCTGTCTGAGACATGTGAATGATCTTACAAGTGAGATTTTTTTATTCACTATCCCCAAAATCAAAGAATCACAATATGTGGACTTACGGTAGGATGAGGCAGCTGCGGAAGTTATAGAAATAGTAACAGAGGCTTTCTGCACCCCTGAGCCACTGCTATACCGGCAGACATACTCGCCCGAGTCCGCAGTAGAAGCCTGGACAATACGCAGACGGGAGCCAGAGATCTGAGGAAAAACAACCCACCAGCCTCAATCCCTGCGAAATGATGCTTATTTGCTGCATTAATGCATGTTAGTGACAATACGTGTAACAGAACAAGTCAAGTCCATGTCAGTTCATCAGTGACTATACAGTAGCTATGACTATAGTGACTATAGCTATGACACTTAGTGCTGTTGCCTGCTTATCGTTACCCTGATTCGATGTTAACTGCAATTTATGTCATTGGCATCTGCGCTTTGTGAATCCCGGGAATAGAGTTACAAGTAGAGGTGGGCAAACCAGTACAAATCCGTTTCCTGGAATTTCCCTGATTCTTGGGTCGAAATCCAACCCCCTCCCCCCCACCCCCCCAAATCCATCTACGGAATGGGAACTAAAAAAATCAGTGCGGATTAGTCGAAATGCGCCAATGGAAACAATCCAGAGGAATTTCTAAGGATACGATACGCGGATTCCATAATCCGTGGCCAGATTGTTAAAATCCACACAAGGTTTAATCCGTGGAAGAGATACTCTGTCCCCGTGGATTAATATGTATCCCAATTTGGCCACGGATTTCCGATCGCTCTCTAAAATAAAATATCAGAATACAATATTTATTTTCCGTGTTTTCGGCTTCGGGTTATACACATTTTTGGAATCCATGGATTTGTCAAATGCAAGACCCCAAGTGCACACCTGGTGATTGGAGGAGAAAGCGGCATCAGGGCGGTGCCAGGTGACAGCGGCTTGTGGGCGCCCAACAACTACACAGTTCAGTTCCAAAGGCTGGCCCTCAACCACATTATCAGCCGACGTCTGAATGCGGACAGGCGAAGGAGGACTTACAGGCACTGAGCGGGTGACAGAGGATTCAATGATAAAGGTTGGATTCTGATCAACTATTGGTAATGCATACATAGGCTGAAGCACAAGACAACATCTACCTCTATACAATTAACCATGTTCAAAGCAAAGCAAGTAATTGGCAAACTAACTAAATGTAGACAAGTTGTATTGGGACCATCAGCTGGTCAGGTGCGCTCGGCTGACCAGGCACATACTGACAGGCCAGAAGAAGAATCCTTGGGGCTATGTACAGTATCAAGCTGTGAATAGCAAAACTAGGGTTTCTTCATTGTTGACACAAAGTATAACTTTGAACATACATTTCTTAGTGCCAATGTGTCAAAGTATTTTGTAGCTATTCTGTCCTGTCTGCAGCTGTGAGTTACTTGGGGAGCAGCTACGTGAAACAATAAGAGATATACAAGGAGTTAAAGTACTTGCAGCAATAGTATAATGCTGCATATCAAAAAACATGTGCCCTTTGGGCTGTCATTGTCTCGTCGGGTGTCCTGGCATTTTAACGCGCGTGTTGCATTGCGGGTAGTTGAGCCCCCTAGAAAGTCAGATTTTTTTGTTTACATAAGCACCGAGAGCGGGTGAGCGTGTGCCCACGCATGAGCGCGTGTGCACCGTTTGAGCGGGGACTTACATATATCTATATATGTAAGTAACCGCGGCAAGCGCTGCCCGCTCAGCGCTAGCAGGGACTCAGCCTTAGAGCTCCAAATGTTATTACCGCTCGTTGGAAAAATCATGGGAATAGTGTGTGAGCTGGAAGTGTTGTAGAGATTCCCCACAATGCTCAGCTTGTTCTTGCCACTCTGTTAGATTATTTCATAATGAATCATCAGTTTCTTCCCTTTACATCTTGATGTTTACAGACATAAAGCAATGGGAAAATGGTGGTACTGACACAACTCAGTCCGTTGGAACCAATATGTTCATGCTACAGTCAAATGTGGCAAATAAAAGCTTACAAACCCTAAAGCATATTGTGACATGTAATGTGGTAATTATGTTATACAATACACAGTGGTACAGGTTACATTCATTTGTTCAGGAATAGAAACTCAGGATGAAGGTCCAACAGAAACAGTTTCCATACATGGTCCTTCTGCTATTTGGTGATGACACCCAGTGACCCAGAGATGGTTTTTCCCTTTTTACCAGCTTAAGTCATCGTCTCTCCTTAGTTATCGTTGGTTTCCTACAATTGTTTCTGTATGATGAAATATCACCATGAACTGAACAAAACTAAGGTCCAGTACACATGTGGCTCAGTGTAAATGCTCCACCTCCTCTATCCTCCACGCAGCAGGTATAACTTTTGGCTTAAAGTAAAAAAGACTCACCTTGTGAGGAACCGAGTATGGTGACTGTGATGGAGGCTTTCTGCACCCCTGAGCCACTGCTATACCGGCAGACATACTCGCCCGAATCTGCAGTAGAAGCCTGGACAATACGCAGACGGGAGCCAGAGATCTGGGGAAAAACAACCCACCAGCCTCAATCCCTGCGAAATGATGCTTATTTGCTGCATTAATGCATGTTAGTGACAATACGTGTAACAGAACAAGTCAAGACCATGTCAGTTCATCAGTGACTATACAGTAGCTATGACTATAGTGACTATAGCTACTGTATGACATTTCAGTGAACACAGACCTACTGTAAGTATAATATAGGATATAGGGGAAATTAACTAAGTGCTACTGCCTGCTTATCGTTACCCTGATCCGATGTTAACTGCAATTTACGTCATTGGCATCTGCGCTTTGTGAATCCCGGGTATAGAGTTACAAGAAGAGGTGAGCAAACCAGTCCAAATCCGTTTCCTGGAATTTCCCTGATTCGTGGGTCGAAATAAATCCATCTACGGAATGGGAACTAAAAAATCCGTGCGGATTAGTCCAATTGCGCCAATGGAAACAATCCAGAGGGATTTCTATGGATCCGATCCACGGATTCCACAATCCGTGGCCAGATTGTTAAAAACCAACACAACGTTTAATCCACGGAGAGAGATATCCAGCCCCACACGGATTAATCTGTATCCGGATTTTTAACAATCTGGCCACGGATTTCGTATTGCTCTCTAAAACAAAAATATCAGAAACTGTGGATTTGCCTTTGTGATACTGAGTTGTGGACCAATAGCACCTGCCGATCCGAGGCAGATCCAAATCCGCAAAAAGAAATTGCTGATCTGTAGTTGCAAGTATGCAGAAATCTTATCCAGAATGTTTAACCCAAATTACAAGCGATACAAATGTGGTGGATCGCACCCAAATTAAATGGTTTAAAATCTGAAATAAATATTTATATTTTTCTTGTTCTTGAAAAATGAATCATCTTATTTCGACAAAAAAAATCACATCAGAAGAAGACATCTGTGGTCTTGGACGTTCATGTCGAAACAAATGCTGGAAAAAAAACTCGTATACTGGTCATGACAATTCGGTTCTAACCAAGAATCAAAAGGGTTCTGCATCAAGCAGTGTTTGGCAGAAGAGACTTCTTTCAAACATAAAATGGGTGTAACTCACAACCCTCTCAGTCCCTAAAGAACTCACAAGCCAAACCACTGAGTTCTTTGTAGAAGACGATCCAACCTGACAGGTCTGTGCCATTGAAAGTACATTATATATTGTCACTTGTTGCAATACCACTGCAGCTAAGTACACGTGCTATAGAAGTGGTAATCAATTCCTTCCGGTGAGAACAGTTATCACAGCTACTATATTGATAGCTGTTGGAAGACCATGGCTTTGTGCAAATAAATTGTATATGCAATGAATGGCTCACCACTGAATAGCCACCAAATTCCCATAAATACATATATAGGTAATTTATCCATATACATCATACTTTTATGTATGATGGTAGCTGTACATAATACTGTATAATGCCATTTCCAACTTTATTTTGTATAGGATTTGGTAACACCAAAAAGGCCCATCAAAATGCAAGGAGAGAGGGTGTAAGGCAGTGGATAAGTATTTTCAGTTTCCGTGTTTTCGGCTTCAGGTTATACACATTTTTGGAATCCATGAATTTGTCAAATACAAGACCCCAAGTGCCCACCTGGTGATTGGAGGAGAAAGCGGCATCAGGGCGGTGCCAGGTGACAGCGGCTTGTGGGCGCCCAACAACGACACAGTTCAGTTCCAAAGGCTGGCCCTCAACCACACTATCAGCCGACGTCTGAATGCGGACAGGCGAAGGAGGACTTACAGGCACTGAGTGGGTGATAGAGGATTCAATGATAAAGGTTGGATTCTGATCAACTATTGGTAATGCATACATAGGCTGAAGCACAAGACAACATCTACCTCTATACAATTAACCATGTTCAAAGCAAAGCAAGTAATTGGCAAACTAACTAAATGTAGACCAGTTGTATTGGGACCATCAGCTGGTCAGGTGCGCTCGGCTGACCAGGCAGATCCTGACAGGCCAGCAGAAGAATCCTTGGGGCTATGTACAGTATCAAGCTGTGAATAGCAAAACTAGGGTTTCTTCATTGTTGACACAAAGTATAACTGTGAACATACATTTCTTAGTGCCAATGTGTCAAAGTATTTTGTAGCTATTCTGTCCTGTCTGCAGCTGTGAGTTACTTGGGGAGCGGCTACGTGAAACATTAAGAGATATACAAGGAGTTACAGTACTTGCAGCAATATTATAATGCTGCATATCAAAAAAATGTGCCCTTTGGGCTGTCAGTGTCTCCCCTTGTGAGACAGGGGCATAAACCTGTATGTAAGAAATGTGATGTATAAATGTAGAACACAGATGCAAGAAGCCTGAGTAAGAGCCATTCTATGCACATAGCGCGCACTTTGCCTTGCTTCATGCACACAAGCTCTCTGTGTTAGCGCTCCAAATGTTATTACCGCTCGCTGGGAAAATCATGGGTATAGTGTGTGAGCTGGAAGTGTTGTAGTGATTCTCCACAATGCTCAGCTTGTTCTTGCCACTCTCTGTTAGATTATTTCATAATGAATCATCAGTTTCTTCCTTTTACATCTTGATGTTTACAGACATAAAGCAATGGGAAAATGGTGGTACTGACCATTGGGACCAATATGTTCATGCTACAGTCAAATATGGCAACAGAAACAGTTTCCATAAGTGGTCCTTCTGCTATTTGGTGATGACACCCAGTGACCCAGAGATGTTTTTTCCCTTGTTTCCAGCTTTAGTCATCGTCTCTCCTTAGTTATCTTTGGTTTCCTACAATTGTTTCTGTATGATGAAATATCACCATGAACTGAACAAAACTAAGGTCCAGTACACACGTGGCTCAGTGTAAATGCTCCACCTCCTCTATCCTCCACGCAGCAGGTATAACTTTCGGCTTAAAGTAGAAAAGACTCACCTTGTGAGGAACCGAGTATGGTGACTGTGATGGAGGCTTGTTGGAAACCAGAGCTGCTGCTCACACGGCAGATGTACTCGCCAGAGTCGGCAGGAGAAGCTTGGAGGATCTGTAGCCGGGATCCTGAGACCTGGATAGATATAACACAAGTTATTTCTTATTCAGAAGCCACATTGCTAGTGGAGATCAGAAATGTCAAGTGACCGACAAGAGAATAGAACTAGTGATCACCCTTAACAAAAGGAGAATCAGTTACAGCTGGTGAAATATTGGTAATTGTTGGAGATACACAGTTACCTATTCACCGACAGAGACCAGCAATACATTATGAAAAAAGGGAAAAGAAATGTTCTAGTACAACTTTTTACACCCTGGACTATGATCAGAATAGTGGAGACTTGCACATCACGTCCCTTTCAATATGATGTGTGGTTCTGTAGTGTTTTATGCCGACATGTGCTCGGTATATGATTCTACCTTAAAGATTTTTGGGGGGTGGTAATGTCACTTTGAAATTGAAATCTGCAGTTTGAGTGCTAGAGTCATCTCATGTGGAACCAAATATGACATTATCAGTTATTTAGGGACGCCATTTGTTGTAATTAATACATTCTGCTATGTACAGCTGTCAGTAGTAATTAGAAACATATCTTAATGTTCTTAACTATTCTGACTGCATATTTTAGTCCATTATACTTTGTATGTCCTGCGACAATTTAAGAGAGTCCGGATATCCCCAGTATGTCATGGTACCTGATGGTTTGGTGAGAGGGCGCGCCCAGGCCTATGCCAGGTCACCACAGCCCCCGGCTGTGTAGCAACCAAGCAATTCAACTCCACAGTCTGACCCTCTACCATAGTCTCGGAGGATGGCTCAATCCGGACAGGAGTAGCGAGTCCTGTGTCTGAAAAAGTGAGATGCAGGAGGAGAGGTGTCAGCCCATGCCACAGTTTACACGCATACAGCACTGGATTCAGTATTCAAAAGCGCTGTGTGGTGCTCTAAAGCTGCAGGCACAAATACTTATTGGTTTATCAAGTTTGGAAAAAGTCCTTTGATTGAGTACCCTTAATGTATCAGTTTAAACAAACCAACACCAGAATAATAGCACCTTGATAAAGAGCTTTGCTCGACACACGTACATGGGGGTCTGTTTGCCCCATTATGTTGCTTTTTATAGGACCCAATAAATAGTTATAATTTTTATGGGTACACACTCTACTTGATTTATTTTTCATCTCTCTGCTGGAAGTAGTGCTTTGTTTGTCTGCCATTTTCCCCCAGCACTGGATTCAACCTAATATTCCCGAGATGCAATTATTATCATGCTCCTGTGTTGTGTCTTCTTCACCTGCTATCAACAGCCCTCCCAACATAAATATTACAGTGTGGGACAGCTAGCGGGGGGTGAGAAGGTGCTAGAATTCCTTGTGATGCTTACTGAGCGAGGAGCCGCCGATGGTCACGGTGATTGAGGCCATCTGGACACCTGAGCCACTGCTGATTCGGCAGATGTACTCGCCAGAGTCTGCTGGAGATGCCTGGACAATGCGGAGGCGGGACCCAGAAACCTGCCAAGTTAAGCAATAGAGGCTGATGAAAATCAGAACATTTTTGAGACAAGAGAGTGGAACTTCATAGGAGTCTGTATGCAGCAGGCACTTGACCCACACCTGCCAACACTAAAACATCAGGGGGTCACTATCCTATAATAAGGACATAGAATGAGGTGAATCTGAGGAGCATCACCATGCATTCGGTTCACTTAGTGGGTGATTTGCATTAAAATCTGTTAATCAGTGCACATTCTGAAAAATTCACCCCGGATTTGTAAAATACCCTATTTATAACCAACTTACTAATAAATAACACAATTGTTAATTGGCTTGAGCAATACAGAATTATTTTAAGCATTCAACGGAGGAAAATCTAGTTTGGAATCCGAATTGAGATTTAACAGTGTGTTTACCATTTTGGCCGTTATCATAATCGGCCATTGACTTACCCAAAGTTAACACAAATACACAGAGTTAATTATATGCAAAAACAATGGCCCTGGCTTATCTCATTAGAGTAGCCTTAACGCCAGGTTAAGTTAGTACTACCTGGCCTTAGCTTCAAATAATGTCTTGCATTAAGCCTCTCCTAGCTAAATGTGGCGTTACTCTCATCCAGACCTTGCAAAAGGGGGGTTTAGAGAGGGGGAGGATGGTTTATTTTCGTAACGTCCCAAGTGACTTATATACCACCCCCAAGTAAACAACACGTAGAGAAACACCTGTGCACAAAACTGAACACACCTGGGAAATATGCAAATGTATATAATTTAAATACACTTTAACATATCCATATTAGCATATATTTCAGGTGTGTTCAGTTTAAAGTTGTTTAAAGGTGTGTTTGGGGAGAAATATAAGTCACTTGGAACTTTACAAAAATATCTCTCTCTGGCATATTTAAATTAGCCTTTTTCCCAGGTATCTCCGGGGTGATCTCATGCATCTCTCTTCATGTTGTATAGCCGAGTGTTCTGGGAGGTGTACTGTATACTGTAAGTCAATGGGTACTCTACCAAATATAAATGTCTTTCTCTCTCACCATAGAAAGTATTTTGCTAATGTTTTAAAGGGGTTTGTTTTTGGGTTATTCAGCTTTACAACGTAATATTTATTGTTGGTCTTGGAGGTTTCGAGGTAAGAATGTATAATATATCATTAGCATACATCTGTGTACATGCCGTTTAACATAGCAAAGGGAAGTCATTTACAAAAAGAAAAAGAAACCAGCCGACCTACATCAGAAGCTCAAGGGACTATACACGTTATACCCATATGACAACAACCGAGACAGTTCTGATAATTATGGGCAGAACCAACACACAGCCTGTGGCTAGATCCCGGAGATATCATGATTGTGCAATAGGACAACTTGGTTCACAGTGTCAAAGGCCTTTACAAGGTCTAGAAGTGCACGAGATACGTGTCCGTGCTCTATCCCATACCGAATTCCTATCATGACATCTTCAAGACATATCTTTAAAAAGGTGACAATGGTAGACCAACCGGTCTAAGAAGATAAAGAAAACTAGACTGAATTACTTGGTCTGTTATGGCCCCCAGCGCAAGAATCCCAATGTCAATTTTTGCTTCAATAGTCGTTCAACTCTGCTCCAAGAGAAACTAATGGATCTATGGACATACCTGGTGATTGGGTGATAGTTGTCGATCTGGCCTGTACCAAATGACATCTTGTTGTGTATGGTCATCAACCACACAGTTCAACACCACTGTTTGTCCTTCAGCTACAGAGTCAGGTGAGGATTCAATTTTGATAGTTGGAATGATTCCAGAGGCTGAACAACCGGGAATAAAAGGCATTAGGGAGGACTGCGGTGGCATACAGATCATATTTTCAACTCAACCAGACATGTTCTAAAGCTGCTACAAAGTTGCATTTAGGTAATATGTATTCAGCGGTTGCGTTACCATACAGTCAGATAACTTAATAGGACCTTACCAGGGCCTTAGTGAGAACAATCACCAACATAATAACATTATATATTTTTTCTTATATAGAATTGACAGTGTATGCAGCACTGTACAGAGTTTTGCAGGTACAATTAGTTCCTGCCCCACAGAATTTACAATATAATTTTGTAGGAGATTTGATGACTTGACCAAGGTCAGAAGAAAGAGTTTACACGGGATTGGAGCCGCTTCAAAGACATTGACATTACCACTGAGCTACTCCTTCAGCCGAAAACAGTAAACACCCTGCAATGGAGTTGGTCCATCATGGTGGGGAAATGTTGCTCTTTAGATGCCCTTTCACAACACAAAACTGAACTTACAGTGACTCGTGTCCACATGTTGGATGATGGTGACTGTGATGGAGGCCTGCCGAGTGACTGCTCCACTAGTGACACGACAAATGTATTCACCAGAGTCTGCCATGGAAGCCTGAACAATCCTCAGGTGAGAGCCCAAGACCTAGAAATACAAGTATGACTTATTTTATATTAAGGCAAATGAACCTTGGATGTCTTTATTTATTAGCAGTGTAGCAGAGTTAGCAGCCTGAGAGCTCAATTATACTAAATGCGCTATTCTGTGACGTCACCAAGCGCTGTCGCTGAGCGGCATAATGGTTATACTGGGGCGTCGGTGGAGAGCAGGCAAGGAGAGCGGTTTGCCCTCATTGGCTAGAACTGCTCACATGACGAGGCCGTCGCCAGCCAAGAACAAACCTGCAGATCGCGCCAGGCGACAGCCGCCCTGCAGCTCCACGCGGCGCACACGCCGCAACAGGTATGTGCGCTGCCATTGTTTTTTTCAAGTTGTTTTTCAGGTGCATGGCCCCGCGTGCAGCGTAGCGCTCATTTTCCTGTATAATCACGGCCTGAGGTTTGTCTATGCAGCTCCCAAGTCTATATGGCTGAACAAAAATAAAGCTTTAGAGCTGTAGAAGTCATAAGTCTACCTGGTGATTGGATGTGAGGGGACGACCAGGTCTGTGCCACGTAACTACAGCGTTTGGCTGTCCTGCAACCAAACAGTTTAACTCCAGCGTTTGTCCCACGGCTACAGAATTTGAAGATGGCTCAATCCTCAAAGCTGGAGTGCTTCCTGAAGCTGGAGATATCAGAAGACAGTTTCAGTGGATTGGCACATTAGAAAAGTAATGCCTCCAACTGTATACACATATACAGATGATATGTACAGTATGTGATATGCAGGTACAAAGCAATATAGCAATGCAAGATGTCTGGTCTATTATGTTCATTATCTGACTGTCAAAAAACAGCACCTGGAATCTGTTTTACTTCTACTTACTGTAATGACGTTGCTCTTATGCTTTGTAGATAGAAAGGGCAGATTAGATTGGTCATGTAATCTTGATCTGAAACCAGCTTCAGAGAGGCTAATGAAGGCATCACAAATTAAATGTATTAAATCAGGAGACATAATACAAATCAGTACCTGTGGTATTACTATTAAAAAATATATGTTTAAAAATTTGATACAGAGAATTTTAAATGTAGACTTGCCCCTCGACCCCTGACTCCTCTTTCTAAGGGCTCGACCAGGGTGGGGCTGAGCGGGGCGCGCACGCTCACACTGGACACGTTACGACAATGCACGTGTCCTGCGTGAGCGGCGGGTGCGCCTGCTCGGCGCTCAGCCGCTTGACGAGCGAGCAAATTTGAATTTGCCGCTCACAAGCGCGTCACGTGTGCGGTTCACCCCATGAAGGCGAACCAGCTCCGTGATGTAGAGGCCACGCCCAGACGTGCATGCACCTAGCCGGCCAGGAAAAGCACGGCTGAGCAGGGCGCAGCGCTGGAGCGCCAGCGTGCCTCTACTCACCCTGGACGAGGCCTAAACAGACCACTACAGGAGTTATCTAGAGCTGAAAATAAGATCATCTCCCATATTACAACCGCAACAAGATGCGAATTTGTAGCCCTATGGAAGCAACATAATATCCCTTCTATTTCCAAAATGTAAAACAAAATTTGGCTCATCGGCCAAATGGAAAAGATGACTAGCTTCCTGACCGATTCCTGGTCTAGGTTCCAAAAGGTCTGCCAGCCTTGAATCCAACACTCTAGTGTCCCAGGCCTAAAACCTCTCTCAATGATGTTATAAAAGCCTCGTGTTAACTAACCAAAGGACCAGAATGTTCGGACAGAGACGAATAACCCATCAGATGGTTATTAATCTCCCAGTAATAATCAATCTGAACTAAAAATGAATCTGTATTGCATAATATTGTGATGCATTCATTGGTATCTGAATAATTGTATCAATTCTTCATGCTTGAATGTATGTATTTACTGGACTGTATCCCTACCATCCCTCCTCCCCAACTTCCCTCTCCCCTTCCCAAATCCCCCCTCCTGATCCCTTATTATTAGTTGTACTTTCCCCAAATGTTTATTTCCCTTCGCTTAAAAAAACTCCAATAAAGATTACGTTTAAAATATAAATAATGTTTAAAAAAACACAGAGCAGCAGCAGCGGAGTTTATACTAAAAGAATAAAGGCAGTCGCCAAACCCTAGGATGAAGCGTTTACATTACACACACTTTATTGTTTGACGCTGAAGAACTGATCTGTTGATCACAGTAAAAAATGATTATTTTTAAATTGCTGGTTGTCAAATTTATTAATGAACGTATTGTTTTCCGCTCCAATCTTTCCAACCAAATGTAACGATTCTACTGAGCATCTACCATGAAAACGTTCGTGTTTCATGACTTACGGGAACTGGGGCCCGAGACACGGGTGATGGTGACAATGATTGATGCCTGATGGGTGCCAGCCCCATTAGTCACCCGACAGATGTACTCGCCGGAGTCTGCCATGGAGGCCTGGAGAATTCGCAGGTAGGAGCCAGACACCTGCAGCGAGAGGAATGGTGATTATGAGTCATGAGAAGAGGACAGCGCTGTGACGTGCACTGGAGATCTTTAAAGAAGCAGATACAACGCAATACTAAGTGTTGCTTGTCCTGGTTAGATCTCTTCTTTGTAGTTATGGATCACTAAACATATTTTGATAGCACTAATATTATTTCCCACATGTTCAGCTACCTGATGATTTGGCGAGAGGGGACGTCCTGGCCTGTGCCAAGTGACCACAGCGTTGGGGTGGCTGGCAACCACACAGTTCAACTCCAACGTCTGTCCCTCAACCACTGTGTTTGAAGACGGCTCAATCCTCAGAGTGGATGTGCTTCCTGGGACTGGGAGAAACCAATGAGAGAGCATTACAAGAACAGACCTGCAGAGAATGTCCTTCAACCATGTGCAAGGTAACAAACACTCACACACGTACGCATGCACATATACTGTGTATATATATCATGTAGGTAAATAAGTATACAAATTCTCATTGCATGAATAAAATATGTGATGGGCAGCTATTAAATTAATAATTTACCTTGGATTAATGCTTGAGTAGCAGAGAAAGGAGGAAATAATTCAAAAAGAGTATTAGAGTAAAAGCACTACATAGGGACTTACGGTAAGGACCAGAGACACGGGTGATGGTGACAATGATTGAAGCTTGCTGGGAGCCAGCCCCATTAGTAACCCGGCAGATGTACTCGCCGGAGTCTGCGATGGAGGCCTGGAGAATTCGCAGGTGGGAGCCAGACACCTGCAGCGAGGGAAAAGATGGTTGTGAGTCATGAGAAGAGGACAGCGCTGTGACGTGCACTGGAGATCTTTAAAGAAGCAGATACGACTCAATACTAAGTGTTGCTTGTCCTGGTTAGATCTCTTCTTTGTAGTTAAGGATCACTATATGAATTTTGATGAATCGAATATTATTTCCCACATGTTCAGCTACCTGATGATTTGGCGAGAGGGGACGGCCTGGCCTGTGCCAAGTGACCACAGCGTTGGGGTGGCCGGCAACCACACAGTTCAACTCCAACGTCTGTCCCTCAACCACTGTGTTTGAAGACGGCTCAATCCTCAGGGTGCTTCCTGAGGCTGGGAGAAACCAAAGTGGGAGGATTACAACAGAACATCAACAGAGAATGTCCTTCAACCGTGTGCAAGGTAACAAACAATCACACATATACAGTATATAGTGCTTTTTTTTATGTAAGCAAATAGGTGCCGATACCCAGGGAAAGGAGATGCCAGAGATGAGGAGCAGTAAGAGAAGGCAAGAAGGTGCCCGTACACTTTACCGGCGTATACCGTCACCAATAATACAAATTCTCATTGCATCAATAAAATATGTGCGGGACAGCTATTAAATAAATGATTTACCTTGGATTAACTCATGAGTAGCAGAGAAAAGAGGAGCCAAAAAGGCGGAGTTTAAATAATGAGAGTGTCATAATAAAAGCCCTACATAAGGACTTACGGTAAGAAGGACCAGAGACACGGGTGATGGTGACAATGATTGAAGCTTGCTGGGAGCCCGCGCCATTGGTAACCCGGCAGATGTACTCGCCGGAGTCTGCTGCGGAAGCCTGTACAATCCGCAGGCGGGAGCCAGAGACCTTAATGATGATATGAACAGGGGAATTTGAGTCATGGGAAAGGAGATGAAGCTGTGAGGAGCAACCCAAAGCCAAGTGTGTAATGTTCAACAATACTGCAAAACAAGCTGCAAAACCAAACCTCAACCCTCGTTACATCATCATACCCATGCATCTGACAAAACTATTAGCAGAGAGGTTTCTCAGTTAACTCTCCTTAACGTAAATGTCCAGTTTGATATTGAGACAGCTAGATAACATATATTACGCAACACCGGCCTGTGAATCTACCTGGTGATTTGGTGGAAGGGGGCGCCCCGGCCTGTGCCATGTAACCACAGCATGTGGGTGACTTGTGACCACACAATTCAATTCCACGGTTTGTCCCTCGATGATGTTATTCGAGGATGGCTCAATCCTCAAAGCAGGGAGACTGCCAGGAGCTGAGGGATACCAGCAAAAACATAAAACTTAATACGGCTTGCCGTATTTTCTTACTGTACATGGAGATCAGAACAGTGTCAGGACCATTACATATGTATATCAAACTCACAAGGACAGAAAGTAACTTTGACTCATCAGGTCTGCCCAAAATATCACAGCATGATAAAGGAGTTTGAGTAACCCAGGATAAAGTGTCTCTCTTCTAAGTACTTGTGTATATTTGTCTTTACAGTATTCCATCAGAATTAGTAACAGAAGAGACCTCTTGCTCATCAAGTACAGTATGCCTGTAACAAACTACGGACCAGTATTGTATTTGCTGTAGCTTGTAGAGCGCAGGCGAAGAACCCACCTTTGATGACGACCACTTCAATCCTGGCTTGTGAAGAACCAGCAGAGCTGGTGCCCACACAGAGGTAAATCCCACCGTCAGCTGCTGCAATGGACGGGATCACCAGGGTAGAGATATCTGTTCTCTCTGTGCTGGACTGAGAAGATTAAAGGGGATACACTTAAATCACTGCCCCATGATACAATTTCTCGCTTAAAAGCCAAGCTCTTACTGATCTTTCAATACTGGACCAACCTTGTTAAAACAAACATAGGAACCGGAAGATAATTGTTCTCTGATCTTCGGTTTATTAAAAAGACTGGCAGAGAACGGCTTTTTATGTCCTGCATTGCAGGGATATCCCTAAAACCTGACCTGTTGGTGGCCCTTGAGGACTGGAGTTGGCCACCTCTGATGTAGAGCGTTGCTTGTAACTAGAAGGAATGCACGTGCATTGCTCTTTCAAACTCTAGATGGCGCTGCATAAAGCTGCAATACTATCCTAAAAGATGTACTTCAAAATTAGCACGTACAGTAGATATATTATCCAACAGCAGTACAGCTGCACACTCACAACCAGCGCAAGCTTTTCCTGCGCACCGAGAAACATTCTAACCAGAGGCCACAAACTCACTCCTGATGCCCTCCATTACCTCTCCAGAAACAGTGATGGGTGCGGCACAAAAACCAATATTTTAGATGACCTATAAAGGAGGAGCTATGGGAACTTGGCACGTGTGAGATGCACATGTGTCATACAGGCTCCAAGTACAGTTCAAACGGAAAGGGAGGTTTTATTTCCCCCGTTACCACTTCACTGGCAGATGATCCAGCAACATTGTGCCCTGGCAGCGCAGGGGTTAACAGTTAAGGGAAAACACGGTACGGCCGGCTGTCAGAAAGCAATTGTGTCATATAAAAACAGAATTGGTACGGTGCCACTAATGGGTGCGGACTGCAGAATCAACCCCCCAATCACTAGTGAAACAGGAATACAACAGCCAGGCATTTGAAAAGTAAATCAAACTGTAAATAAAGCACATTTGTTTATGCCAATGTTTCAATGTGTAAAAACCTCTTCCTCTGGCTATATAAAGTAAGTGAGATATGTTATTTTAAGACACTTGCTTTGTAGAAAAAAAACCGCATGTGAACTGAATCAACTCCTTGTCCCAACTCCTTCATTATTAAAAGGACAATGGTCAGTAAGTGGGACGGCTGGATGACAAATCTACAGGAACCTTGGACCTCCATGAATAATGAATTCTGTTTCTCAAGATGCTACTGAGAGTGAAAGCAAATCAGCGCAAGAATGCGGTTCAGCCTGGGTAATCCGGCTCTGAGTGGGGGGTCAGCCCTCCCCCTTTGGTCTGTTGATATTGGAATAGAGACTAAAGCAGGACTAGGACACACAGCGAGATACCTGAAGCTCCTGAATCCGCCTTTGAATAGCTTCCAGGCTGCTGCTTCGAAAGTGAAGGAAACCAAAAGAGGTAAGAGCCTGAGCAGAGACAGAGGGCAGGCAGGGGAAAGAGAGAAGACACACCAACAGAGAAGAGAAAGATAAGAGGCGCACAGTGAGCCAGTTACAGTAGAGAGGGAGGTTGCAGAAGATTTAGGGTAGTGATGGAAATTTGGGTAAAAAGATCATGTAATCAGTTTGCCCTGCTGTTGCCAGGGACGTTTTGTGCCCTATAAGCTTGTAGCAAAGGTCGTTCATGTCCACCTAGGACAAGGGTGGCCAACTCCAGTCCTCAAAGGCCACCAACAGGTCAGATTTTAAGGATATCCCTGCTTCAGCACAGATGGCTCAATCGGTGGCTCAGTCAATGACTGAGCCACCGATTGAGCTATCTGTGCTGAAGCAGGGCAAATCTGACCTGTTGGTGGCCTTTGAGGACTGGAGTTGGCCACCCCTGACCTAGGACAATAAAATTAACCTTCAAAAGAAGCGAAAAAAAGGATACAGAAGAAGTACTCAATGCGAATTGTGTGCTTCTGACTGTCCCGTAAGATCTCTTGGGATGATTCTCCCATGCTTTTTTCTTTTGAAAGTGTTATGTCGTTTTGTGACGGTATTAATGATTAATCAGAATGGAAAAGGAAATGCAAATAATTTGAGAGCTAACACACATAATACTATTCTATAATACCAAAGTGTTACAGCGTGACAGATATCAATGTGCCAGGAAGTCTTCCTTAACACACTTGTATTGGTTGCCAACCTGTTTTTCCATCTTTACCTGAGATGGCAAGCTTCCGCCTTGTTTCTTCCAGGAGATCGTGGCAATGGGGGTCCCTCCGGCTCTGCAGTACAACTTTACAATCTCTCCTTCCCGAACCTCCGTGCGCTCAGGGCTCACTTGGACACTAGGCAAGCTCCCACCTGCATGGTCAAACAGAGATGCCAGCTCAGTCTTATCAGCTCTTTCCATCTGATTCACTGAAGTCGGATCATTTAGAAGACGCTTAATGTTTAGGAGGAGGGTCTTATCATAATCTATGGATGTAATTTGGTCAAAAATTGGATGCCCCCATTTAGTCTACAGAGGCATAGTTGTGTGGTATTCGTTTGAATGAAAATGCCACACCAGAGAGATGCAACGGAAAAATATATTGAGTTTATTAATCTCTGCAGTGCCAGATGAACAAGCAGTAAAATGTACATACCGTTTAAATAAAACAAGACTCCAACTTTTATACTAATGCACCATGACAGTGAGGTGAAAGGTGTGCTAACTCAAGCAGCCTGGAATTCTAATAGACACGGATCAGTATCAACAGAGAAATAAGTGCTAACAGTGACCGTGTAATTATGGGCGGGTTTGTCCTGATATGTTTAGGAGCCCTTCTTACGGGCAGCTGTTTCTCTTCTCCTCCCTTTACTCCTCGTCATGCTACTTACTGTGCACCCGGAGTTCAGCTCTGGCCAAGTGCTGTCCTGCAGTGTTGCGCACGCGGCAGGTGTACTGTCCCTCATCGGAGGCCTCTGCCGATGTGAAGCGCAGGATGCCCCCTTGAATGATGGCTCTGGAAGAGATCCCACCATTCTGTCCACCTGCCAGAGATTGAAATGAGAAGATAAGGAATAAGATAACTGATAGCTGGCAGTGGTGCCAGTCAGAGCGTGGTAAGTATTCTTGCAATCATCTTATCCAATACTTGTATTCTCAATTTTAGATGCTTAGATTAATTTATGCTCCTTCACGTGTTTCTGCACAGCCACTAACCTGTCCATTCCAACGTTGGAGGTGGGTTCCCAGACACTGTGCAATGGAATTCGGCTGGTTGACCCTGCTGGACGGTCAACTGCCTGGGTTCGATGACAGCAGTGGGTGGGGTCCCTGCCGCGGCTATGATAAGGTGGAAAACAGATTATACTCATCATACTGTTAAGTACACTTCAATGGAGAGATCGACTCAGATGCCAAAGTCAATTTTCACCCAAATATTCAGGTGATGGATGCTTTCCACACATTTCTTCCAATATCTCATGGCCTTGACCTAAAGCAGATCGTTCCTATATTATAAAGCAACAGATCCGCCAATGCATCTCTACCCTCAATACATTGAACCTCTCTCCTTTTACATGCAGATCACACTAAACCACTGCACTAACAATTCTTCCAGCGCACTCGAGGTGCTGAAAATGTTAGAAGTAGATTGCTATAATCCGTTATAATTGTACACATAACGGTAGCAATTCACCACATCAGATATAAGTTTCCCCCAGTCTAGATGAAGTCCAGGCGGATATCTACATGCACACTGGAACCAACTCTCGGGAAACAAAAGAAAAGTCTTGTGGGAAGAAAAGTAGGTTTAGCAACAATTCCTGAAAATAAAATCGAGTTAGAGCAGATGATGATGGGTTTCTGGCAATAATTGACCCAGTACCGTCAGGGACCACATTGGGATGTTATCCATCTGGTTCTGCTGGAAATCAAGTTTGTGGTTAATAGATTTTCTGTGGTGTAGGATGAAGAGCAGTCACAGGAACACACATTTACACACGTAATAACTTACATGATAAATTCAGGCAATGGGATAGAAGATGAGTAGGTAGTGCATCTATATACAATGAATGACACATGCTTAATAACAATTAAAAGAACCTTCTACCTACACAGCTTTGCTCTATATGATTTGTGTATTAGCCTCAAGTTTGAAAAATGTCAAAGTAATAGAATATGAATAAACAACATATAAAGGACAACAGAAATCCCAGGGGCCACACAGATCTACACTTGGCCCCCTTCACTATTTAATAATAAATGGATTAAAGTGGCCATTTCCCCAGCCACCATGTGAGTAACTCATTGGCTTTAATGTAAGAGAATTTGGGATAATTTTTTTTAACTTCGGTTTGGAGTGAAATGCTGCTTACAGCTGTCACTGAGCTATCTTAAGCTGCGACTTAACCAACTTAAGTCGTAATTAACCTGCCCTTGGGAGTCCAGGATAGATTCCACCCATGCCAAACACAAGGTCGCGGCTATCTTAGTATCGGCTGTAAGTTCACAGGACTCTATACCATTAAATAATAAATACTTTGCTATACTTTCTCCATAACCCTATTCTCCTGCATAACATTGCTTCTGTGCTCACAAGTTCTAGTTTGCATTGTATAAACATTAAATGATAGGGCATAACATCTGTTTTGTAGCAATCCCCGTCTTGCACAGATGCTCAGTAAACTTGCTTGAGAAAAACATTTGCCTACAAACAGCAGCTTGTTAGCTTTCACTTAAACACAACACATTGTGGCAGCTATGCTGGCACAGCTATAGAACAGTCCCACTGGAACAACATTGGTAGCTAATTTTCTGTGAAGTGGACTGTAACTTTCAGCTAGTTTGATAAACTTTATAAAATAATAGGCCATTGATTTGAGGCTATCCTATCCTTACACCTTTGCTTAGGAGTTTAAATGATGTAAGATAGTTCAACCAATATAGTGCGTCTGTTGCCTTGTTATGGCCAGGTGCTCGTTACTGTGCCATCTACTCTTGCATAAGTCAGTGGGGCTGAGCGGTCACACAACGTGTGCTAAACAAGACGAAGCATTCCAAACACTGACATCGGCTCAGCAGCAGCCACTGTGTTTGGACACGATGATTAACCATACAAGTTCTCTGTGCTAGAATAATTCAGTTACATATCCATTTAATTCATCTGTCTTGATATGTAACGGATTGCTGAAAAGTTGAACGCAGTGGTATATAGAAAGCTATACGTTTTGCATATACAGCATTGTAGAGACTAGGGTTAGAATATACATGCAGTATTAATGTCCAGTCATTGTGTGCTGCTGAGCCTCAGCCTTGTGTGAACACTGGAGAATACACAGAATACATGTGCAGTTGCGGCCCCATCATGCAGGGAGCAGCCTGGTAAAGAAGGAGAAAGAGATGGGTGATAAAGGTTGTGTGTGGGTGGTGAACAGGTGCTGATAAAGGATGTGAAAGAGGCAGTTTGATTTGGCATGCAGCAGCCTAAGTGCACAATGGGCGTGACCACTCCATGCCAACTTACACGGTGGTGGTCTGTGTCCTTCAAAGGTTTCAAACGGTCCATAAAACATCTGGGTCTGGGACGTCTCTGCAAACAAGTTAGAATGGTCTTTATTCAGCCATCTGAACAGCAGAACCTTTGTACATAACCAGGTATTAGAAACGCACTAAGGGAGGAAACAATGATACGGAATTTCCCAGATCTTTCCATCCCCAAGAAGCGGGCATCTCTCAGCACAGAACGGTACATGCAATGACGTTCTTCACTGGTTTGGATTTGTGCGTGTGTGAAATATCTGCAAAGTAGGAAACATCAGTTCACATAGGATGGCTACTTTTCTATGTTAATGGAATGAATACAGACGTATACATGTGATCAATAAGCGTATAGAAACACATTTAGTATTCACATGGGAAGATTCCTACAGTAGGTAACTTCTTTCATTGTTCAACCTTACTCATTATTGAAAGGGTTGTAGCCATTCAACCTTCACAGCATTTTTGTTTAACAATGTTGCAGTGTTGCCCTTAATGTACTGTACAGCCCTCTCGTGTATGGCTATTTACTGTACAGTGTCACACATTAACAAGTACAGAACTAACTGGTCAAAAGGGAAAGCAGTGCTTTGTAAGTCATGTTAAAGTCTTCTGGCACTAGAAAATAAACCATGAAAAACTGAGAAGAAACTAGCTTTATTCAAATGAAAATCCCAAACTACAATTCTGTGCTGTTTCTTATATACAGGGTCACAACACGACACAAACTGCGAGTATAAATACACCAAACTATGCATAAAATACACATTGTATATTGATGCTTCTTTCAAGCAACCAACGTCAAGTAAAAGGCGAGTGTCTTCCTGGATTTGGGTCAAGAGCACCACAAAGTTAGAACCTCTGCTGCTGGGGATCCGTACAGTACTGTATATGATACATAATCCTCCAGCAGCAAAGCTGGCTCACTTAGATGCAATTCCTTCCTTCACATTACAGGGACCAGCAGCTTTACATGTAATAGGGATATGCGTTGTTGACCTGTCAGCAAAGGGGTTAACACAGGAGGGGTCAACGCCAGTCCTCAAGGGCCACCAGCAGTTCAGGTTTTCAGGATATCCCTGCTTCAGCACAAATGTTTCAATCAGTGGCTCAGGGATAGTCTGAGCCACGGATTGAGACACCTGTGCTGAAGCTGGGATATCCCGAAAACCTGACCATTGGTGGCCCTTGAGGACTGCAGTTGCCCACTCCTGGGTTATCATCTCCAATCATCTCCAATTCTCTATCTGCAATTCTCTATAGCTTTCCACATACCCCTCTGCTCAACACTGCAACACCTCTTTTTAATTAACCATTTGTCAGGTAGAATATATACAGTAACCAGTTAAATTATTCACAATACCCGTTTCTCTTAAACCAGAGGGAAACACATTCAAACACCTGGATCTTTAGTCTGGCTAAGTCCTGTGTCTGCACACACACTGATCCTGAGAGCATCCCGGCTTTGGTTATTCCAGGCTCCCTCTGTAAGTCACATCTTCATTGCCCTCTAATGAGGTAATCATGGGAATTCACTCACACAAATAGGGGAGAGTCATATAGTATTGATTATTACTACTGTATACCTGAACAGTTATCTTAAATCTTAAATGTTATCTGAATGTTGCAGCCATGCCAGGATTTAAACTGGCAAGGCATTTCTTTTCGAGGTCTGTAATAGTGAATAAGCCATTCAACAATCAATACTTTTAATACTGTGAAAATACTTGAATTATATTAAAACACCTCAAAGGCTAAAGAAATCACTCATTCATGCAGAGCCTCAAACCCCATTTCAAACACTTGCTGTAAGAAAGGATAAACCAGGCTGCAATAAACTGCGGCCTTTACTTTTTGGCATTAATCTGTCATCCATAATATGTTGGCATCACTCCGAGGCCTCTAAGAGTACTATTCTATTGCATACAATTCTATTTCCAAGCAGTTTCACTCTAACACATCCAGGACTGAGCTCAAACTAATGGAACGTGAAGATTGTTTTTAACCTACAGGCTTTTCACATTGTGATTTTTGGAACCATGCAGAAGTTATGTCACTGCTTAAATCTTACATGGGCTTCTTTGGCTCGGTAGATAATTCTTCTAATGCTATTACACAACTCTATTATTGCAGTAAAAAAAAGAGTAAACTAAAAATGCCAACATCACGTGTGTCCTCTTTTTAATAATTATTCTGCGTTGTAAAATGACTATTAAGTCTATGTAACCTGATAATAAAACAGTATCCATGGGACATGGAAGAAACAGCAAGTTACTTTTACTGCAGATTGTTACCCACCCAGGTTATGTCACCTCAAATCTGGTGGATTTCAATTCAAACAGGGAGGTACATTACACAAGAGGAGGTGCAGAATTATATATATCCCTTACTATGTGTCCTGTGACTCCTCCATCACGTCTATAATCACTCCCCATGTCACTGATTAACAGGAGCGGGTAAATATATGTTCAAAGTAGCTCATTAAATTCTTCAAAACTGTTAATTTAATTGGACAAATGCCATCTTTTCACTTGATACAGAGACCCCTGTATTTTTCCCGTGAATCCTTCCATTATTAGCTTTAGGATGGACACTTTTTAAACAGACAAAGACATTGAATCTGACTCTTTTTACTGTTACTGGCCATGTCAGAAATCCACAAAGAAAGTACAAGCATGAAGTTGGTGATACAGATTTCCAGCCCTTACAATATCTTTCCAGTATTGTACAAATGTCTTCCTGCCTTCGCCTTGCAGCAAAGAGATGGCGAAAAGGTGGCAGAATGAAGCAGAGAAGTCTAGATCAGCTGCAAAGTTTACACAGGGGCGTCAGGAGATTTTGCAGTCTGTGCATTACTGGGTATCATGCCGGGCTCTTCCACGTCAAAGACTAGCCCTAATGTCTGGGTAAGCGCAACACATCAAATCCACTTCAAATGATTAGCCCTCCATTGAGCCCTCCAGCTTGATTTAATCTCCTCCATCCAAGACTGCCCAGAAAGTGACCGCAGGGGATATAGTATTGAGTACAAGATTGTCGAGTTCTCAGGAGTGGATTTTATTTTGGTTTGTTTGGTTAGTTCTAGAAACTAATACTGGGATCCACGAAGGTGATAGCACACATCAATCCCGTGATCGCCCACTAAATTTCACAACTCAAGTTCCCAAACCTTCATACATTTGGACTCTGCATTAAAATCAAAGGATCTACTCTTCGATTGGTATGCCAGACTTGCATAAAGTAGCAAAATTGCAACCTGGTTTGGTATTCAGTCTCCATCACTACAAGACTGAGCGCACATCATTTCGGCAATACTTCTACTTATTTGACACCCAAGGTCTGTAAATTACAGTAGCCGAGCTGTTCAAATCCATGGAAGATCCTTGGATTGCGATGGAGAATGTTGGATGTCAGTTAAACCCCTATTCTCCAAACAGTCCAAAAGTATTCATTGAGATTTTGGGGAGCTGTCGTGCTGAGATTTTTCCACATCTACTTATTCAGCAGCATTTCAAATAAATATTGGGGGACATTGCGGCTATTACCAAGACAGCCACTACTTCCCATTTATCAGGAGCTTTTTCTTTAGATTTTAGTCTACTCGGTAACACACACCTTCTAGATTTGGGAACATGTTGACTTAAGTTCTAGAATGAGTTGGGTTTTTTTTCTCCTGAGAACATATAGCACTTTCAAAAGGGAAGAAAGATGAGAATCACTAGATACCTTCACCGAGTACGACAGGCACCAACAGTGGTACTCAACACCAACATCTTTATGTTAGAGATAATTCACCGGTAACAGGTTAAACCCAAGTCATCATGTACAGAAACCATGTGCAGTCAACATGACAACTGGAATTTAAAGGTGTCCACAGGAAAAGAGGGTAATACACACAGATCATGGACAGTGAAATGGTGCCTGGGCAATTTTGGTTCAATGGTTGTCCCCTGGATTTACATGTTATCTAACAAGCAACGTTTGCTACAAGACACTGGGAAAAGGAAAGGAGGTGGTATCACCAAGGAGTTTGAAATAGTGACAGCGCTGCTCTGCTGCTCCGTTAGGGAATTCAGGCCTGGGAGAGAAAGAACCCACATATGCTGCCACTCTGTAGTTCAGTCAATTGTTCTGAACAGTATTATAATGTTACTATTCTAATTATGATTACGGACATTATTATAAGTATTAATCAGGACTTGGCGGAAAAAAAGGCTGTAACATTTCTGACAGCAGTGACATATTCCAACAACAAAGTGCAGTACTAGTTACTGAGCCACTTAGAGACAATGTATTCCACATGTCGTCATATAAAGCTCTGAATAATCTGCCCTCACTCTGTATTTTTAGACCGAACAAAAGGTTTAGAAACAACATCAATTGGCATTGCATACAGAATGGGCTCGACAGGCCTGTATTACATCCTGTGATTTACAATCAAGGTGAGTGGCATTGTGAAGATCTGTACTAGTTTATATTATTATTATTATTATGCTCATGTGTAACTAAGTGGTTCACCAAGCACTTTAATCAGCAGTATCCCGTATTTGCCAGTGAGTTGGTGGACCCTCAGGTCTCACTGCTCCTATACTCATCACCTCCTGTGTATCACAGCATTGCCAGGATTGCACGTCAATCAAAAATAAAGCACTCTATATAACTGCAGGCACTAAGTGAATAAACATGATCAAAGCAGTGTTTTGAACTAAATACTAAAAAGTTACAACAATCTGTCACACCGGTAGCTGTGATGCTGACTATTATAGTTATAATTATAAGAACATTTCACTTCAAGTTTATATTTATTAAAAACACAAACCACATTTTATGTAAAAAAAAAAAAAAAAAAAATTAAACTCAAAAAGATGATTTCACTGTAGCAGAAAGTTGCTCATTCCAATTATGGATTCAATATGCAAACGGCAGCAGCCCAAGCTGAACTTAGATTGGTTGTGAAGCAATAGCAAGAAGGTGTCTGATTGGTTAAGAAGAAAGGATTTCTATGGGGGAGGATGCACACTTTCTTTAAATCACCTCCCCTATTCCTTTCCCCCCAATTGTTTGGGCCCAGGCAGCATAAACGTCCAATCTTATTAGTGGATGATGTTGATTATGCATCTCAGGTCAGTCTTACGATCGCATGCAGAATAAAACAGGGAATACAGGAGGACTTCATTCCAACATGCATAGAAAATCTTTGGAGTCACAGCTCAGCACTTGGCCTTGCGGATGAGTCCAAAAAAAGGTGAATGCTGGCACAGCCAGTGCCAAAAGCCTAGAAGCTTATGTGACCCTCACAAGGTGGGTCTGTGAAGCAGCAGGAAGGAACAGGGGACAAAAGAAGAGCAGGGGGTGGGTGAAGAGGCCATTAGCACCATGCACTGCAAGTGGGAGCGGAGGATGGAGGGGATTTAATGGTGATGCCTTCACCAACCTTGAACGTAGAGCGTTGCATTGCCCTCGTCCATGTCAAACATGTTGGAGCCTGTGCAGATGTAAATGCCGGCGTCCTCAGGCTGCACATTACGGATGGTCAGGATGCCATTGAAGTCCATCGCCCTCTCAGGGAGTTTGCCATTGTTCTGACGTGTCCACACCAGGGTGTAGGCTGGAGACTGATAATCGTTGAATGCAGATGGGCAAAGATTGGCGGGGGGAAACAAAAAACAATAATTAAGAATGAACTTTGGAGAAGGGTGTCCATGTCTTGCGGACAAGAAATATTAAACTGTAACAGACTTATGACCGATGATGACAAGAACCAAGCTTTGCTTAGGTGGCAAACAGAAGTAAATGTTCTTCCGCACATACTGCATCACTTTGCAAACATGTTTCTAATTGTAACATTTTCAGGCTCTGATCTAATGGGTACAGATGGAAACCACTTGTTGAACGTCCTTTATCAAATTCACAAAGGCAATCATCTCTCCTTCTGTACAAGCGACTCTCTTTCTGTACAAGCGACTCTCCTTCTGTACAAGCGACTCTCCTTCTGTACAAGCGACTCTCCTTCTGTACAAGCGACTCTCCTTCTGTACAAGCGACTCGCCTTCTGTACGAGCGACTCTCCTTCTGTACGAGCGACTCTCCTCCCCCTTACCTTGCTCTTTGCTGTGCAGATGAAGGTGACATCCGAACCTTGGCGTACATTCTGCACTTTCTGCTCTTCTACGGTCACAGTGATCGGTCTGCTGGGGGCAGCTGGAGTGGAGAATAAGACCGTCTTTGTTATTTCATTACAGATTCAGTTAGGATCATTTCATTTACGTTCTATAAGACAGTACAGGTTTATTTAAAAATGACCTGCCAGTCCTAAAGAATCCAGTGAAAGGGCTAAAGTTTTTATATTATGGAAATCTAATCCGCGCATGATTTCCTCTGTATACCTGCAGGTCTCGCCTGTTCTCATGTTCAAGGCTATTGTATTGTTCCCAGTGCTAATAGTATGCAAACTAGATGCTTCAATAAATATAAGTATAAGTAGGACCCATTGATATCTTTTTTCTGGCTTCATCTTTTCAGTGCAAGAATCTTTGCAGACATGCCTGGCATCCTAGAGATAATCAAATTGCGGATATTTCTACAATAATGATCACGAGGTCTCCTCCCCCAACCCCCCCGGAAGACACTCACCAGCCACAACAATCTCTGCTCGGCTGGTGTTGGCAAACTGCAGATTACGACAGGTGCAGATGTAGAAACCAGAATCAGAAGGCTGTAACCTGGAAAAGTGCAGCTCCTCCCCTACAAGAAGTTAATGGATATGAAATAAACAGCAAAGACCGCATCAAGAAGGTGCAGCGACAATGCATGGCTTTCCAGGTAACACACTGTATGCAGCTCACCTTATATGCACTCTCCTAGCAAACAAACTTTTGCTGCGAAGCATCAAATCAGTTTAAAATGAAAAGAAGCACGCGTAGCAGATCAACTACAATTGTTAAACTTAAGGCAAATATTTAATACATGGCACATAATTAGATCTATATATTTAAAACCCAAGATAAAAACTTTACAATTCATTCTAGAGGGCATTCTGAAGCACGGTTGCATGGCTTGACATACGATCAACACTGCTACATTAAACTTGTGTATGATGTGTTGAGGATCACGCTGGCATTGATGATGTGAGGTGCCTTTTGATGCATTACCTTTATCTCGCTGTTGAGCATTGCCAGGCAGAGGGCGGCCGTCTTCCCGAGACCAATAGTAATAGTAAGGTGGGCTCCCGCTCACTTGGCATCTTAGAGTCGCTTCACCACCTTGGGAGATGGTGGTTTTCGGAGGGTGGATCCTCACTACGAGGGGAGACCGGCGGTCTGACAAGGGAGAGCATGGATAAATGAAAAGAGGGTAAGAGCAAAAAATGAATGCTTTGCCAGACATATTCCTCCCGTGCAGATGGTAGAAAACAAATGAGATGTCAGAGGCACATTCCCCTTGCCCCCTCCCAAGAAACAAATGCCTCTTTTTAATAGAAGCATTAGGTGGACATACATCTTACTCCGTTCTTCCTTGGCATTAGTCACACATACCTCTCAAACCTTCACATAAACATTAGTAACACACACCACTCAAACATTAGGAACACACACCTCCCAAACATTAGGAACAGACATCTCAATCATTAGGAACACACACCTCCCAAAGATTAGGAACACAGACCTCTCACACATTAGGAACACACACCTCCCAAACATTAGGAACAGACCCCTCGAACATTAGGAACACACACTTCCCAAACATTAGGAACACAGACCTCTGAAACATTAGAAACACAGACCTCCCAAACATTAGGAACACAGACCTCTCAAACATTAGGAACACAGACCTCTCAAACATGTTGAACACACTTCTCACCAACCCTCTACCCGCAGATGTCATTTAAATGGATAGTACTTACCCTCAGGAACACATTTCTGTCCACGAATGTTGGGGTTACCAGTATAGCCAGGAGTGCATCTGTCACATTAATGAATATATAAGGGGTCAGTGAGGTGGGCAACTGGGAAATGGGGACCTCCAAATGGAGTGGTTAAATATTCAGAATGCAATGCTTTTGTTGTGTGTAGTATAAAAAGCTGCAATTCAAGCTGCCATTTAAATTATTTTTTTTTAATTTAAAAAAAAATCCATTCGATATGTGCATTTATACAATCTGCACACTGACAAGAGATTAGCTAAATTGTCGTTCAGTTCTCCTGTAATCGATCACTGGAGATTCGGCTTGGGGTTTCACTAAATCCCTGTTAGAGCTGCAGAAGATTACCCAAGATGCAAAGTTCTGTGTGGAAGATCATGTGACCAGGCAGGCACTAGATACAATTGGTGCACTGCTAGAGAGAGGGCAAAAGGTTTGTGCCAGAGCCTCTCTCAGAAGAGGAAGGGGATGTGACTTTGTAAATGGTTGCTTTATAAACACAAATTAGATTACATTAGAATACATTAAAAATGTCTTTAAAAATTGTTGTTTAAAAAAAAGAAATGCTACAAGTATTTTCTCATAGAACAGAACTGATTTATTAAAAAAAACATACACACAGGTAGGATATTGCTTGAACTGCAGCTTTAAACGCTCCACACAAGTCCCTGCACTATTGATCTTAGAAGCTATGTTGATGTGACTGAGACACAGGAAGATTATGTTAATTGAACAAAAACAAAATGGATCCCTCACCGGCACGAGGGAGGAAATCTCCTAAAGTATGGCACTTCTGTTCAGTTCCATATCGTCTGTGTGAGCACCGTCCTCTATTCTAGTTTTCACTTGACTCCATATTATTGAGTTGATGTTTTAGGCAATATTCATTTATTTTCATTATTTTTGTAGTCGAGTGCTACTGGTTTTAGTTGTCAGATTATGGGACTTGCCCAATGTCACGAATGTTTGAATTGGGTTTGCCCACTTCCAAGGCAGAAATGTTAACATCCCCTTTAACCTACTAGATAGATACCGGTGGCGTTTACAGTATGGTAGCGGATATCTAAACCACTTCATTTCAAAATAATTATTGTCTGAACGAGGCCTTGTTAATAGAGCAGCCCAGTTCCACCGTCACTTACCGCTCGCAGTACTGCCCAGTGTACCCAGGCTGGCAGGCCGTGCATCTGTACCCACTTGTCCCCAAAATTTCACAGGTTTTGGAAAACCTGAAAGAGAGTAATACACGAGTAGTTAGAGGTGTTCTGCCAGCGCTTCAGGAAGAACACACGGAAAGTGGGTACCAAACACTGGCGCCGCCCCAACAGTGAGAACGAAGGAGGAGAGGAACGAGGTAGGGAAGATGTATGCTGAACGATTCCATTTGCAAGGTGTGTGTGGGAGGTATACAGGGGGTTGTTTTACACAAGCACAAAACACACCGCGGTGCTCTAAAGGTCTCCATTCATTTCATTACCAGAGTGTATTTTAATCCCAATGTGTGCTGCCCTGGCACAGTGGCAATGTGATTTTCAGGCTGAAATGCACGAGCACGGTTTCTGTGGGCCCGCTACTGCCATACTTACTGGTTCTCTGGTTCAGTTAATGGGCATGCACAGGGCTGGCAGTCCTCCGGGGTACCAGCGGTGGCATCTCCATAGTAACCTGGAGCGCACTTGTCACAAAACTCTCCAGCTGTGTTGTGTAAACAGTTCTGGCGAACAAGAAAATACATGTTAGTAAGAGCCTCCTGCTTAATATGAAGTTTCCATACATGGCATATGGGGCTAAATCCAGAATAGTTACTATGTAACTATATGGAACTATCTATAACTATGTAACTATATGTAACTATTTATTTATGCAAGGCAATGAGATATGCCAACAAACGATGCCCAGGTTACTTACAGAGCAAGCGCCAGTTTCTGGGTGGCAGGAGTCGGAATGTCCATTGCAGTCACATGGCTCACAGTGGCCCAGGTACAAGCCACCTCCTGTGCGGGTAAAGCCAGAGGCACAGTCCTGCCAGAGAGAAGAAGCGTAAGTAACAAGAACAAAAGTACAAGTATGTGTTGGAATGTTTTTTTTTTACTTTTGCTCTTGTATTTTAGTTCACATCCCCAACAGTACTCCCATAGGAACTATACCCGACATCACCACTTATTGGGGGAGTTTGACAAACTGTAGATTTTGAGTAAGTAACAAGAAGGTGGTGGCTTCAGCTCATCAGTACTGATTCCCTATCAGGCAAAGGGATCCGTTTATTCTCCACTCTAATAGCATAGATGACATTTCTTGACATTTTATGAATCTTTAGAAAGCTGGGAACTAGTTATAGTACAATGGCAATATAAGCAGAATTGACTTATCGCTCTAAAGACGAGGAAGCTGGTGTTAGATTTGGGCTGCTTTGTAAGGGTTATAGACAGTATCAAGAGAAGGGAACAGGAACAAGTCAACGATCTAATGACAGAGGCGTCTTTAACAAATATTGGTCTGTCACACCATTAAATGGAGGTGTGTTTGCTGAGACACAGTACTTATACATGGAAAGTCGCCACACAGCAATGCAAACCCTGAAGTGCTGACATATCTGTGGCCTCTCACCTGACAAGAGAGTCCTCTGTAGGCAGGAGGGCACCGGCACTCTTCTACCTCCAAAGCTTGTGGCAAACTTGTGTAAGATGGACCAGCGGTCTCCATGCTCACTCCTGTGATGCTGGCAGATAACATGTCGGTGGAGTAGGAGGCCCGGATGAGAATCTCATCCAGATCAGCCAGGACCATCATAAGATGCTCTCGTGTGGCCTGCTGCCCATCGGGGCGTTTCCACTGAGTCTGTGGGGTACAAGACATATGTTAACGAAAAGCAAAAGCAGCACAAACGTACAGTAAATGTGATATTACATGAGTTCAACAACTGACATAATAGTCCTACTGCTAACCTAGTATACCTCTGCAAGTGAAAGCTGGCAGCATATACGGACTTTTCTTATAACTTCTTATTTTATAAAGAAGCCATTAAACAAGAGCTCTCTAATTCATCAAGTCTGACCATCCATATCGATGGAGGACGAGAAGCAATGGGGAATCCCACTCAGGAATCTATACCATCTGCGGACAGTGTAAATCAGGGGTGGCCAACTCCAGTCCTCAAAGACCACCAACAGGTCAGGTATTAGGGATATCCCTGCTTCAGCACAGGTGGCTCCATCAGTGGCTCAGTCAACGACTGAGCCACTGATGGAGCCACCTGTGCTGAAGCAGGCATATCCTGAAAACCTACCTATTGGTGGCCCTTGAGGACTGGAGTTGGCCACCCCTGGTGTAATTAAAGGACTTTTAATGGATCCTTTGACTTGTGCCCTGGTGATTTTATCTGCCAAGGAAGAAGAGCAGCAAAGGGTGAAAGGGTGTCTTACCTCTCGAAATACAATCTCAAAGGCTTTGCTCTCACGGGGACGCAGCTCAGGCTGATACGCCACCAACATGATATCATTTCCCTGAAAAGAATAGTTTTTTTAAAGTGAAAATGCAGGTGTAAAGGGCATCCTTTAATGTCTGCTGTATAATGACCTCATAATTCCGCTGAAACTGTGCATCCAGCTGATCTGCAGCATACTGTGATCTGCCACCATGTTACCCAGGCACACATCAGAAAATACACACTCTCACTCACAACTACATACCGTATTTACAGGTTTACAAAAATAGAACACGTATAGTATATCTGGAGATCAATGAGTATAAATAATACGTATATAAGTATAGTATATCTGGAGCTCAATCAGCACCTCAAAAGCAAAAGGATATATTGATTACAAGGCAGGGTTTTTAAAGGCAGTTCTGATCAGGACAAAAGTGAACTATGTTTAATAGCTGACATGCATGTTTAGCACTGTAGGTGACATGCATGTTTAATAGGTGACAGGCATGTTTAATAGACGACAGGCATGTTTAATAGACGACAAGCATGTTTAATAGACGACAGGCATGTTTAATAGGTGACAGGCATGTTTAATAGACGACAGGCATGTTTAATAGACGGCAGGCATGTTTAATATGCGACATGCACGTTTAATCGGTAACATGCATGTTTAATAGGCGACAGGCATGTTTAATAGGTGCCAGGTATGTTTAATAGGTAACATGCATGTTTAATAGACGAGAGGCATGTTTAATATCTGACATGCATGTTTAATAGGTGACAGGCATGTTTAATATGTGACATGCATGTTTAATATGCGACATGCATGTTTAATAGGTAACATGCATGTTTAATAGGCGACAGGCATGTTTAATAGGTGACATGCATGTTTAATAGGTAACATGCATGTTTAATATGTGACATGCATGTTTAATAGGCGACAGGCATGTTTAATAGGTGACATGCATGTTTAATAGGTAACATGCATGTTTAATAGGCGACAGGCATGTTTAATAGGCGACATGCATGTTTAATAGGCGACGTGCATGTTTAATAGGTAACATACATGTTTAATAGGCGACAGGCATGTTTAATAGGTAACATGCATGTTTAATAGGCGACGTGCATGTTTAATAGGTAACATGCATGTTTAATAGGCGACGTGCATGTTTAATAGGTAACATGCATGTTTAATAGGCGACAGGTATGTTTAATAGGTGACATGCATGTTTACCAGGTAACATGCATGTTTAATAGGTGACAGGCATGCTTTATAGTTCAAATGTAGCCGAGTGACCAAAACAAATAAATCAGACTAATATTTTAAAATACGATTTTCCACTTTTACCGTTTCCCTGATGAATAAATGCTTTGGAGGGTTTTACAACCCTTAACTTAAATGTTTTTGTGATCTTTTTTTGGTGCTTTGCCAATAATCAAAACTGTTAGCCCAGCTTGGTTCCTTTGTTTGCAAAGTAATTATGGTACCATAACATACATACCGTATATACAGTAGCTGATAGTGGTGGCTGAATGTTTCAAACAAAGCCAATTACACTGATAAATTGTTTAAAACAAAATTTGACCCCAAAAGTTAAATGGTGTTTAAATTCGCTTTGGCGGTGTCATCAATGTTCACGTCGTAAAACCTTATTATAGGAAATGCTATCTGCAAATAGTGCCTGGCACTAGGGCAGCGCATCGCATGTGCAAACATGGCGCACTCTCCTATTCATGCCCAGTGCAGTGAATACCGTGACCCGCACCTTAACTGGCAACCAACAACACGGGGGTATTATAAACTGCAAACTTCTCACAACTTATCCGCGCTCTTTCCCACTCAAAGTCCCATACCGTGATCTGCACGTCAGCATCTGGCAGTGGGGACCCCCTAATGCCAGCATTGTAACTCAGCGTGTAGCGAAGTCTCCCCCCATATGATGCTACCTAAAAAAGGGAAATAAAAACACTGAGAATTACTCAGAAGAATGGCATGTTTGGTAAAGGAGTGTGTTAACTTGGCTTTGAAATGCGAGAAGACGGTTAACTGATTAAAATAATCTGGTCAACAACACAACAGTCCCATTACCCTTTAATAAAGTGTTCTCAGCCCTCCAGAATTACACAGTACAGACTCTTCATGTCCCATTTATATCAGCTGCAAAGACCTGGAGAGGATGAATTCTGCATTCTCTATGCTGTATACAGCCCTAGAAGAGACAATACCTGATATTCCCAAGATATTGCCTTTCATTTTCAACCCCCTCTATATATTAACTTTTTATATGATCACAACTAAACATACATGTAACGAAGGATAACCAGGATATGACTGCATGCGAGAATAGTTCCATATGCACAGCCTATTACCTTGCTCCCAAGGAAGGCTTTAGGCAACAGCCAGTAGAGAACACCTTCAGGAAGTAGAGAGAAACCCTTGTAGACAAGAGAATACTAGGGAGAGAATACGAAGAACAGAAAGAAATTATACAAGTACTGAAAAGTAAAGAAGAGAATAAGAAAAAGTCTGTTTGTTGAAGTCACAGATATGTATTGCTAGCAAAATGCAGCGTGCACTAATAAAACTGTTTAGCACTCATATCAGAATGGGAGTTGATCAGGTCATCAGCCTGTTTATTGCAAGATAGATAACTGCAGTGTTTTCAAGGTCTGGCAGCATGTTTTATGGTGACCAGCGTTCCAAGTCTATTTGTCCATGCTCTGATACTTATCTACTGCATGATCAATTTCCTGGCAGTCGTTAACTTAGGACTGACATTATCTACCAATGACATGCCATGACCCGATGTCAGGCTACTCGTAAGTTCAGACTCTTCATTTGTAGAAATGGGTATGACAATTAGAATCGCTTTTTTTAAGCACAATATACATTCATGATAATACTAGGACATTAGTACAAAAGGTGTGATAGAAAAGCCACAAATATAATTATGAAGGCGGAATCCTGTATCTCCAGGGGCACAACACAGTTATGGTGTGTTACATGCACAGGACACATTCCACAAAGCACACCAAGTACCTTCTCCAGACCTCTCAACCTTGGATTTCTAGAGTGCAGCAGATTGGTGGAATCCTGTGCTGGTGACCGGGGAGAATCTCCACTTGGAGCCTTGAGTTATTGAAAGATACCGTTATGTAGGCACTATGCACGGTTATGCAGTGACAAGGTAATAATATGGCAAGCACTCCCAAATAAGCTAACAGGGAATCCTTAACAATCAGATGACCATCAATTCAAGACAAGAAGCTGAGCGCTGCACTTTATTCTTACCACACACAAAACATATGCAAGGTGGTTTCATTAACGTTGTTTGGATAAATACAATGAACAAGATCTCCAACATTCACTATACTTTGCTGCTTAGCACAACACAAGTAATTTACGCAAAGCCTTCTTGATATGGGCAAACAGGAATATAAAACATAGGCGTTAAAGCCTTTTATTAAACAGGTGGACGAGGAAACTGGCCAATAGAAATCTCACGTCAGAGATCCTGGTAGAGAGCATCTCTTATCAACAATAGCAAACTTGCAATATCATATGCACATTTAGCCAAAAATGTAGGTACAGTTAGGTGCTTATGATTCCCACTTCTAATGATGCTCTATAAAGTGCTACTTCTTTAACTGTGGCAATACTGCAACAATGACAAATGGGGTGTGTTACCCCTAGAGTGAGACTACCTGGGGGCAACTCAACCATAAGTCTTCATTGAGGAAAAAAGAGATAAGTAACCTTGCAGTTCTGGGTAAGATAATTTATGCCTCAGATACTGAATGAATAAAAGTTAGATTGCCAATTCGTCTGTACACGATAGAAGCCTAAAATAAGCTAAATGAGCCTAAATTAGTACATAACTCATAGGATATAGTACACATACAGTAGGTCCCAGCTTCCAGTCTAATACCACATCCTTCTGGCTGTACATGTACCTTTATTTACAAGGTGATCCAAGAGGGATCAAAAAAGATTCCCCATATCTGCCCCAAAATTCCTAATATAATAATGCAGACAGATAGTCTTCAAATAATGTTGACTATCATTCTCTCCCCCCCCCCTTTGAAGAAGCGTGCAAGACGTGCGAAATGGTCGTCGGGTTTTAACTGGCGTCATGATGATGGCACCGGGTGGTGGGGACAGGCACACCTGAGAGCACACTCCTGCAAACTGGTTTTATACTATTAGAGTGAACATGTCTCTATGAAGGGGATGTAGCTAAGACTGACTCTGGATACTTACACTGAGATCTACAGAAATGCAGCATATGTATGTAATCACCTTACAGCTTAAATAGGCTCTCAAGTGCAAAATATGTGTGCAAGCACTATGCAATTAATAATATATCTAAGTACTATATTGCAACTTACGCTTTACCCCTGTTTTAATAAATACAGGGGATTTTTCATGGGTTACATCAGGGGTGAGCAAACTTTTTATGCCGAGCCCCCCTTGTCATCCATGAAATTTCTCGGGACCCCCTGCCTTATGTAATCAAAATCACATGAAAAAACAAAAACCCTTTGTTAAACGGTATACAATGTAAATACAAATATGTCTAAATACTTATTTCAACAGCTCGCGCTTGCAAAATTAGGCTGCGTCCACGCTGCTGCTGAGAGCGGTGACATCACCAACTCTCCAAGCATGAGCACAGAGTGTCCGGCATAATTTTGCAAGCACTAGCGGGCGGGGGTGGGGGGGGGAAGGGGGCATGGATCGGGGCTATTTTTGTGTGTGTTTGTGTGGCTGTGTGCGTGCAGACTGCTGCTGAGCGCGCTTCAAAGTCAATTTTGTTTGTCTCTTCAAGCGCCAAGCTTTAGAGAGCGTACACCCCCCCATTTTGCGCACTGCTGCATTCAATCACAACACACACACACAATCACAACCAGACACAGCACACATACTCAATCACAACACACAAAGACACAACACACACACTCAATCACAACCAACACAGACACAACACACACACTCAATCACAACACCCAACACACACAATCACAACCAACATAGACATAGCACACACACTCACAACACACACACACAATCAACACAGACACAACACACACACTCAATCACAACACAGACACCACACACCCATATCACAACACACACAAAATCACAACCAACACACACTACACAGACACACAGACACAACACACAATCTCAAGTCATACACTTTCACCTAGGGGAGGAAGTACTACTGAAAGCATGCTCATGTCCCCCATGCTGCTGAAAACTGTGGCGGGTAACACAGGAGGAGATGGGGATTTCTGTGTGCAGGGAAGGAACGCCCCACCCCCGCAGCAAGGCCCCGCCCCCGCAGCTTGCCACAGCACAGAGAAGCAGCAGCACACAGCTTTTGGCCGCCCGTGCAGCTCTGCCCGCTCCCAGGTTTCACCGCACGCAGCCTGCGCCCCTCCCAAGGGGCGCGCTCCCCAGTTTGCGCACCGCTGGGTTACATTGTACCTTCTCATTGATCAGTCACTACACAGCTGAACATAGAGCAGGGGTGCACAATCTTTTGACAATGCGCTCCCCAGCCAACACTGCCACTGTGGTCAGGCCCCCCCCCCCACCTTCCTACAGCATCAAATGACGTGACCCCACTGCGTCATTTGACGCCCCGTCACCATAGCAACGCATTGTCTGATTCAAGGTAAAAGATACTTACAGAGGCCTCGCGCGATCCCCGGGATTTAATTTAAATGCCTTGGGTAAGAGCGCGGGGCCTCTGTAAGCGCCGCACCCCTTCAAAAAATCTTGCACCCCCCAGTTTGCGCACCACTGATATAGAGAACACCTAGGGTGTAAAAAGTGTCAAAAGAGTTTGGAATGACACCATATTGTATGGATCTGCTCTGCTGTGTTAGAGATATGCTGAGATAGCTGAATTAATCACTATACTCTATTATGATTAACCCCCTTCGGTTACAACCAGGGACATAAGGATATATTTCCAATACTAATTTGTTACCTCTTCTGTGATGCAGTGAACACTGAATATGCTACTAATCACCGCTATGACAGGATATTTTACACTATTTGAGACATCCATACTGACATCATTTGGATTAATAAGATTATTTATCTGCTTACCTTGGTACTGCTGTTTGGGACAATTGCTCTCAGGGGATATTGTTACAAAACAGATGATTTCCCTATATCTATCTGTATACTGACATTGTTTCAATATACCTTTGTATCTATCCCACCCCCGGGGACTTTTAACAATTGACAGTGCATGTATATATGTTGCACTTAGTGAGAATTTTTTTGGCTGAGTGCAGATATGGGGAATCTTTATTGATCCCTCTTGGATCACCTTGTAAATATCAGTATTCTGTTACCCCATGCACCCCATAGATCTAGATACGGCACTGTTACTTGTTTATTAAGGTTGAGCGGTTAGTATTTTTCTGTGTTTATGTACAGTACATGTACCTTACCTGGTGGACAGATTGCTTGGGGGATTGACCCGGAGCACCGGAGGGAGAGAAAGGCAGTGCCGAGGCTCCAGATGATGACCTAGACTTTTGGGGGTGTTGGGAAGGAGGACGGGACACAGAAGGGGAGGGGGGGCCTGGCGGTCCCACTAATGAGGATGGAGGAGGAGCAGGGGTTCCCTGCAATCTTTCCTGGCTTGTGGGCGGGGGAGAAGTCTGGGGAGGAGCTGCAGGGCCAGAGGAAAAGCTGGACAGGAGGTTCCAGATTTCATGGTCAATTTTGGTCTGCTTTTCATCCATCTGGAGTTGCGTGGAGGTATAAGCAAGTGGAGAGGGAAGGGAACAGTGAGGCAAAGAGAAAGAGCAATGCAGAAAAAGGGGTCATTACAGCAAAGGAAAATACAAAATGGAAAAAAAGAAAGAGAGAGAAAAGAAAAGGGATAGGAAAAAAGTAAGAAGAAGGCAGAGAGATTAAGAGAGACTAGAAACAGTCACATAGATCAAACTGAGTGAGATAGCAGTGGGTAGATACACTGAATGTTGTCGAACCCTAAAGTACTTTTACAATGCTCTCTTGGCATCAATAGTGTGTTTTTCATCTGATAGAATAATTAAAATGATTATGTCTGCTAGAACAGGTAAGATTAATGTTTTATATTCTGGTTCTAGCCATGTATAGGATCTCTCATGATTGTGTATGTATACAAGTCAGACAGCACTTCTAATTTAGAAATTGTGTGGGCGTTTCACGGGTGCACGGGGAAGAGGTCCAAATAGAAGACCCCAAGAGGTCCAAATACAAAATAGTTATATACAAACAAAAAAAAACGCAGACCGGAGAAGAAGACACAGCATGTAAGTGAAAAATCAAAAGAGCTGTATTAAAGGCACACAAAAAGAATCCAACCTTTCAGATCCAACTCAAAGCCCCTTCTTCAGGAGCCAGTTGGTCCCGAAACTTTGCAGTCTCTTTATATGCCTTTAATACAGCTTGTTTGATTTTTTACTTACCCGATGTGGACTTTTTTGAAGTATCTCTGTATTAGCTTTTTAAGATGCGTGCACTAGCCTATATATTTATATTTATATCTATATATTTATTTCCTACGGTGTGCTTTCTATATATATATATAGCAAATGGAAATTTCCTGTATGCTATATGCTTTGCTGTGGAGGGTTTTTGTCACTTTTTTTACCCACCATAACTTAACTTTACATATATATATATATATATATATATATATATATATATGTGTGTATATATATACATATACAGTATATGGTGGGTTACAGCTGAGAGTACGTGATGTGAAGGTCCCTGTCTTTTCCAGCTACCTTCGCCTGACGTCTGTATCGGGCATGAGAGTTAGGAGATTCTTGCACTTCCCCAGCTGCCACCCTCTTCCGCAGTTCCTCCTCCGTCAGTGATGACTCGTTCTGCTGGACGCAGAGCACAAGCCGTTCAAATATGTCCTTATCCCCTGCACCCGCAACCTGTACATGCTGGGATGTCCCATAAGGCCATTATTTCTAAAAAAGGGAATGTTTTCAAAAGGGCCCAGGGGGGATGTGAATATCCACATGATCTAGTTAGCATTTATAGTGCTAACTGGACTTGACACAACACCTGGACTGGATGGGTTCACCCGCACCTCCCTCTACACAAAATTCATCAGCTTCATGCAAACTCCACACAGCACAAACTCCACTGCAGCCTACAACACAAGAACTATCATTTCCAAAAAGAGATGGAAGAATTTGCCGGATTAATGCCACAAAACGGAGCAGCTGCAGTTGTTGAAGGACTTCCGAAGGGAGGACATATTTTACCTTCTCGGCCACAATATTCTAAAGACAAGTTCAGCGGTATATGGCTGCCCTTGGGTTATACTACATGGATTGGACAAAAATGCTAGAGGAAGGCATCTCAGCCCAAATAAAATGAAATAATAGACCAAGTAGTAAAATAGAGAGCATGAAGGACATTTACCGTATGATGGGCAGCACTTGAGAAGCGTTTGTGTTATAATACAGCATATACTCAAACCATGCCCATGATTACACTGGTTGTACAATGTATTTCCGTGTGTGTAAATAACCCATACATGATTTATATAAACTGAATACATTCTGCCAATCAGTTGCTGGATGTATAAATTAGGTCAAGAATAGGTCATCCAACTAGAACAATGAATGAAGTCAAGGGGACCAAATCATATTGATGTCCTCCTGTAATAGACACTTGTGCTTTCAGAGACGTGTTTAATGTACAGCAGACCTTTCTGGTAATATGTGAGCTAGTGTTATACCACCAGCAAGGACACAACTGTTACTGAACAGAAAACAAACCATGCCACCAAAGCCACATGCGGCACAGAACACACTACCTTATGGGCCCGACGCAGCCGTGCAAAGTACATCTCCCGCTGTGTGACGGAACGCAGAGACAGGAAGGAAAGAACAGGGAAAGAGACCGGCATGAAGAATAGTCAGGAAAACCCTTTGCTGCAATAATTCAATGTGTTTAAAAATAAATAGAATAAATAAAGGAGCTCTACTAATAAATCAGTGGAATTTAGAGATAAGTCATTTGTTGCTAGAGGCATCTGGCTATACATTGCAACGTGTTGCTAGCCGCTCTGCCAACTAAGGGGCTGAAATAAGAAAACTATATTCTTTGATCAGCATTCAGTCATATCCCTAATATATCAACATAAAGCATTCTGGCTTGTCACAGTTGTAACAAGAAATGTTAAGTACCTGTAAGAGATACATGCATGTAATTATTGGAATCGGTGGATAATTTCTCCCGTTCTATGTTGGCGGAACCTGACACTTACTGCAATTCCCTGCAGACTCCTCCAAGCTGGCTATGATCATCTATCAGCCTACGAGGAAAGCTTTGTTTGCTCCTGGGAAAGGCATTCCCTTGCCAGACACTAATCTCGTTTCAGCAAATCTACAGATGATCATAACTTTGTGGCCAGAAGGTAATCGTTTGTGTCTGCACTTACTGGCTGGTGTGCAAAATCTCCATCACTGAATTGCAGCCCTGAGCTACAATCCAAGGGAAACAGAACGCCATGAACTCCCATGTATACTCCATTATTACCACGTTCTGTTATTTGTATTATTTGTTATTTATATGATTACCACGTGTATTACTGCTGTGAAGTGCTATGTATATTAATGGCGCTATATAAATAAAGACATACAACTCAGTCTTCTTTTCATTGTAAAACATAGTATTTTTCATTTGGGCAGCATAAAATGTCTTCCCCTGCACTTTTTTTGACTTTCATGTGATACCTCAAAAATTTTGGTTTCAAAATCACAACTAAAGTATCATTACCATGTCCCAATACAACACACCCTGCCAAACACCCAGAGGAGGATTTCCTCTCTGATCTGCTACATTATGCATATTGTTTTGACCTGTGATGTGATTCTTGCTATTCAGTAGAAGACAGAAGTGGTGTTATAAGTAAACGTTGATGTGTTTTTGCCGTACCTTATCACCTTGATACCCCTCAGGAAGCTGCCAGTACAATGACTCCTGACCCTGCTGAGCAAACTGCCCATAGGTCAGCTGTGGCCCATGGCTGGACATCTCCACTGAGAAACCTGTCGTAATGCGGGTGCTGTGCTGGCGGTTCACCAGGGAAAAGTTCTGGAAGTTGCCAGGGAGGAATGGGCTTGTAATCTGGGGAAGAACACGAGAGAATAGATTAAGTCGCACTCTTGCTCATGCCAGGAAACGACCAGTGAATAACTCTGCGTAGCGCGACTATACGTAACATTTTGCAACACCTCCCATCTGTTCATGTAGAAGAGGCTGTGGAAATCAGACCCTCTTATCTCACACACATATTTACACTGCATTGCAACATCTCCTATTCACTATATGACAGAGCTAAAACCCAGACGTCGCACCAGGTTGTCTAGTTGTAGAAAGCCCTTTGGTCTCACCAGCTCACGGTGGTAGCTGGAGCTTGTACATTGCTGGGTGACTCCCATACAGAAGCAGGGAAGGCACCCCTCTTGGTTGTCCGCACTGAGGTAGAAATGGTGTTGGCGGCAGCTGCTGCAGGAAGGACCTTCCGCATGAGGCTGACAGGATGGAATGGAAAGAAATGAAGGGATGGTGAGCATGGGACCTTTCACATTAGTCTAAAGCAGGAGTTCTCAACTCCAGACCTCAAGATGCCCAAACAGGACAGATGTTAAGGATATCCAAACTTCAGCACAGGTGGCTCAATCAGTGGCTCAGTCAAAGACTGAGCCACTGATTGAGCCACCTGTGCTGAAGCTGGGATATCCTTAAAACCTCACCTGTTGGGGGGTCTTAAGGACAAGAGTTGAGACCCCCTGGTCTTATGCATCACAACTGCACTGTTGGTAGTTAAATTATATGGATAACTTCAGAAGTGAACTCAACTTGGATCCAATGATGTAATCCGATGACTATGTTTACCCTGAAACATTTTTTCAATAACTATGAAAATCTTTATCCGATTGTTTTCCTGTACAGATGTTGCCAGATTTACTGTCCCAGTGACCGTGGCCAAAAATGCCAAAATCTGCAGCCCTGAAAAGAGTACATGTTGCGGCCTGCGAGGATTAAAGCGTTGACCCCACCCCCACCCCGCAACGTAAATCCTCCCGGGGCAGCCAGTCTGGGAGGACTGAGCAGAGAAGGCCCAGACAGAAGCAGTCTCTCTCTACTGTATGTCTCCCTGAGAAGATTTTACAGGAGCAATTCATGGGCTTTTTATTATTATTTTTAACATAGGATTGAATCAGGGGGTCTCGGGAGCTGGACCCCATTAAGAGCTGCTCAGGGAGACACAGAGAGAGGCTGCTTCTCTCTGGGACTCCTCTGCTCAGCTCTTACAGGCTGGTGGCTGGCTTGGTACGATTAACACTGAGGTGGTTCAATTTCGAAGCCGGGTCCCTGGCGGGGGTAATACTCCTGGGCCTCTTTCCGTTTTCGGGGCAGTGCTCGTACGCGGTTGCAAACACGCAAACACAGCACAGAGGACAGCAAGCCTGGCTACATCTGTACCTCCATAAACACAATTGAGTGAATTGATAAATCTAGAACATCCCACCTGAGTGTATAATTCCTGCTTTCTGTTTCTATTGGACAGAGAGACAGGTGAAGAGATGGCATTGTAATTACCTTGCACTGACACTGTCCCCTGGCATCACATTGGTCGCTTACACTTCCTCTTAGGTCACATCGACAACCGTGGCCAGAATCCACTGCGGTAAAAATAGTTCCGTATTAAAAGAACGCGCAGGCAGATTAGGGAGAATAGTGCAAAGTTCCATCTCACCAAAAGAAAGACGAGACCTACCTGTGCAAGGCTGCCCCCGTGCAGGATCCCCCCTGTAACCAGGAGCGCACCTGCATACACAAAGTAGTCACATAGGATAAGAGACCTGTAGGAAGCTGCAGTCTCTCTGTACTATCTGCATCTTCACTGTCTGACACATGAAACCCCGGCTGAAGGAGAAGCTACACTTATGCCAACCAGCACAAGCAGGAAGATAGTAACAGCAGCTGCACTGTTTCCCTGCACTTATTTACATCTCAGAGACAGACAGGAAGAAGTGACTGAGGGACAGTGGTTCAACACATCTGTCCTCTAACACCACATAGTGACAGTAACAGATAGAAGCAACCTAGCCAGAGTTAAACAGCATTACAGGAAGAAGGAATTCATTTCCTATTGATTCAGACTGGCAGCATACAGGCATACCCCGGTTTAAGGGCACTCACTTTAAGTACACTCGCGAGTAAGGACATATCGCTCAATAGGCAAACAGCAGCTCACGCATGCGCCGGTCAGCACGTCCTGAACAGCAATACCAGCTCCCTACCTGTACCGAAGCTGTGCGCAAGCGGGGAGACTATAGAGCCTGTTACAGATGCGTTATTTACATCAGTTAGTCACATATATGACGATTGCAGTACAGTACATGCATCAATAAGTGGGGAAAAGGTAGTGCTTCACTTTAAGTACATTTTCGCTTTACATACATGCTCCGGTCCCATTGCGTACGTTAATGCGGGGTATGCCTGTATTGTATTGCTGCTTTGTCCCCTTAAGTATACACTGCTCAGATCCCCAAACATTAGCTTCAACTACTAAAGCAGCAGTAGTCTGCTAGTCTGCATTTTAATTTTTACTTACCAAGTCTCCTCGTACCTTTCCATAGCTGTTTTTATTTTTAAGATCTAATGCTCCGTTCAGCAGATATAAGCGTTTGAAATATTGAGTGTCAGAGAGGTTCATATGAAGCTCTCTGCAGAGCCGCGTGCAGTGGGTTGGTTACCATGGTAACCTTAGATGCTAGTGATTAATAACATTGTGATTTTATAACACTAACATCTAAAAAAAACATATAGGACAAGGTCAGGGGGGGAGGGGAAACTAGCATTATATTAGTTAAACAAATACAGGTTTCTATAGCCTTCTGTGGGTGTGGGGGGGAATAGCTGCTTTAACCCAAAGTGACAGAAGAAACTGTACCTTTCACACTGGCGCCCAGCATAGCTAGTAGGGCAGGAGTCGCATGTTGGATATCCGTCTGTGTCCAGGAAGCATGTTCCAAAGTACCTAAAGAGAGGTCACAGGTCTCAGGCAAGTATAGGACACTATAGAGTACATCGTATGCAGCAGTGGTCCCAATGACACATGCCAAGTATTTTGTGGGTGCCCACGACCGCAGTGTAGCCAACAGTCGCTGTGTGCTGGTCCGCGCAAAAGTCGGGCCCAACTTCCGCATCGGCGAGCGGGATCGGCGCAGCTCTGGAGGCCTCCCACCAAGGTAAGTGTATTTTGTATGTGTGCGTGTGCCTGCATGTTAATTGTTTGGTGCCCGCCACTCTCTCCTGAAGTCTCAAGTGTGTTGGGGACCCCTGGTATACAGTATATTGTGTAGAACATACGGGGGGGAGGGGTGTGAAGCGTTGGGAAGAACTGACACAGAAAGGGTAAGGGACACAGTAAGTATAAAAAGATGAAGAGAAAAAAGGTTATTCATAAACACCACATAACACTGACGTGCCAGAGAAAATGAGACGGAATGGGAGTCGTGAGGGCACAGAGAGTTTACAGGGATTGGCCTGGCTACATACTGGCTGGATGTCCCGCGGCATGGACAGGGCTGGCAATCAACAGGACTTCCACGTCTGGGATCCCCATAGAATCCAGGCCTGCAACGCTCACACTTGGGGCCCTCTGTATTGTGCTGGCAGTTCTGAAAGACAACAAAATGACAACTCGGCAAACTGGCATGATTTTCAGTATGAATACAGACCGTGAAAGCGGGGCCTCACGATCCCTCTGACTTTTTGGGTTTTAAGCAGGAGGTGTCAGAAAAGTACTCCTTGCGTACACCTATCCGAGGGCTATTCACTCACCTGGCACTCCCCGGTTTCTCCTTCACACTCCGTTGAGTGGCCACTGCATTGGCAGCGCTCACAGGTGCCAAGATAAAGACCGCTGGTAGAGCGTGTGTAACCAATGTCACAGTCCTGAAGGAAAATAAATGAAGATCTTAAACCAGCAACACACTGCACGAACACCCCTTACTATCACACACTCAAACCCTCTCTCGTTACGTGTGTAATAAACATTACATATCAAATGTAACAGTTGGCAACTAATAGTCTGGTTCCGTTTTATAATAAGATAAGGACATTCCCAAGCTTCTCTGCATCTCAGGTCTATTCATTCCCAAAACACGAACCTGGCAAGATGGCCCAGCGTACCCAGGAGGGCAAGCACACTGCTCCACCTCCACGGCTCGCTGCAGTCCTGTTGAGTGGGGTACGGCGACATCCATGTGGATATTGGAGATCCTATGAAAGCAGCGACAAGGTTATGGGGGGCAGTACCTTACTAGAAAGTGCTCAGACGACACATGGCTCACTTCCTTACCTGCTCTCGGACATCCTTTCTGTATAGGATGCACGGATCATCAAGAGGTCTATATCGGCAAGAGCCATCAGCAGGTGCTCTCGTGTTGCATCCTGACCATCTGCCCTACGCCATGCATGCTGCCAGTAAGAAAGCACCGTAAATAAGGATTATATCGGAAAGACAAACTGTAGATCTTGTGACACGGTGGCTTTATAGTCCAGCTTAACACCATAAACCTTTCCACCGTTTGTAAGCATCAAAAGCAAGAAGGTTCATTACATATGTTAAGACAAAGATATGATGATCTCCATTACTGGATATCCTAGTAATTAGTCTATTGATTGTGAATACACAGATGTAGCAGACGTTATTGCATCTGGTAACACAATACATTGCGTTAACCCTGCCGCTGTGAAGAACAATGGTTTAGAAGATAACACACGTTGTTATTTAACACGTTATGATACGTGTAATAACGTCTGCTACATCTGCGCACTACAGTGGTCAACCCAAGAAAGATCAATGGGATATGTACGAGATCAAAATACTTCTCAAAACAAACTCCGAGTAAGACTAATGATCTGAAAGTATCTCTTTCTGCTGCTACTAATCCTGGAAAGGGAACAGGTACAGTACAGTAGGTATCGTTTCGCTGCTATGAAATCTTACCTCTCGGAAGAGAACTGTGATAGTTACGGGGGATCCAGGGGCAGTTCTGGTATTTGCAAAGTGTTCCAAGAAGATCCCATTTCCCTGCAGCACAACACCAGGCTGGCTGTAGAGAGGCTGGGACCCGAGAGGCGCCTCGTATGTGATGGTGTAGCGTAGTTCTCCTCCATACGAAGTCACCTGTAACACAACAGTTAGCCCCAATTGGCTTTACAGGAATTCTTTTCCAGTAACAACTTCTATTACGTACGGCAGCATTAGGCTTCAGGTGTGCTCCGGCCTTGCGTGCCCTACCTTGCATCCTACTGTATCCCTGTTTCTCCAGGAACACACGGTGCATAAGAGGGAGCTATTTATCTTATCCATGTTTCTTCTTCTAACACATTTTGAATATTGTAACTTAAAAAAAATAACAACAAATAACATATTGCTATTGTAAGGGTGAGAAACTCCAGTCCTCAAGGGCCACCAACAGGTCAGGTTTTCAGGATATTGCTATTTCAGCACAGGTAGATTGCGCCACCTGTGTTGAAGCAGGGATATCCTGAAAACCTGACCTGTTGGTGGCTCTTGAGGACTGGAGTTGCCCGCCCCTGAGCTATAGTCACATTGTTAAATATAGTAATAGAAGTCATGATCTTGGCTTTATCACGTAGTAACATGCACCAGGCAGATGTAAATATCCGTATACTGTATGTGCAAGATACTCGTCTAACACAGGGGTGCGCAAACTGGGGGGCGCGGCCATTACAGAGGTCCCACGCTCTGCCCCAAAGCATTCAAATGAAATGCCGGGGAGCGTGCGATGCCTCTGTATTGCTCCTGACCATGACGCTGGATACCAGGTGTGGGGGGTGGAGGGGGGTTGGGGTGAGGGGGGGCAAGCACTGGGGCTGAGCAGGCAGGGGGCACAGGGCCAAAACTCTGCGCACCCCTGGTCTAACAGACAATGCAGCAAATTGGCAATACATTCAGCCTTACCTTATCTCCCTTGAAGCGCTCCGGCAGCACCCAGAAATAAACATCCTGAGGGATGGTGCTGAAGGAGCCGAAAGTCAGCTCTGAAGGACCGGTGACGCTGATCCCCTCGCTGAATGTGCGGGTGCTGGCTACGTTGGAGATGGTGAATGGCACCCTCTCATGGCTTTCATAAGTAGAGCGGACCTGTGAAGAAACCCCAATGAATATGATGTCTGCAGGGTGGACGAATGACAAAGACGGTCTATGTATGCTTAGAAAAAGCCTGAAAAGCTGGACCATACATGTATACATGCAATACATGCTTACCCGCCAGCACCATCATCCATATGGCATCACTGATCTACCAAACTCTACATCAATATAAACAGCCTGGGTGTTTCTCAGGAATGATTGGTATGAAGATTACAGCTCAATGCACTAGTGCAGGGGTGGACAACTCCAGTACTCAAGGGCCACCAACAGTTCACAGGTGGCTCAGCCATCGATTAAGCCACCTGTGCTGATGCAGGGATATCCTGAAAACCTGACCTGTTGGTGGCACTTGAGCACTGGAGATGGCCACCCCTGCACTAGTGTGTATACGGTGGCTACTCTTCACCAGGCCAGCGGTCAAATGGGAACAAACAACGTCATACTGGCTGGCATGATATGATGGTATTATGTGCTGCTGCCAAACAATGAATTGAATTAGACTGACAGCATTGCAAGTTGTTACATAGTCTGCCCATGCTTTATTTTCAGTGCGTTTGAGATGCAGATGCAGCAAGACTTACTGCCCTTGGTTCCCGCAATTTGGAGCAGCTGATGTGGCTGCATCGCGGCTACAGCTCTCCCGGGCCGGGAAGCCATTACATTTCCCAGGAGGAACAACACTGCAGGGGCCCCGGCTTCTGAATGGGACTCCTGCTGCGTTAAATCCTACCGGGCCGCCACAAGTCAGCAGAGAGAAGCCGTCTCTCTCTGTGTCTCCCTGCGCAACTCTTAGGCTAAGGCCCCGCTCCCTCAGTCAGCGCGCCCGCACTGCAGACAGGCGGGGCGCTGACAGACACAGACCGCGATATGCGGTCTGTAGGGAGCCGGAGCGGGAGGGAGGGGGGCGGGAGCGGGAGGGAGGGGGGCGGGATCTGATCGTGGTGCCGTACACCCCCCACACACATACATACATACACACACATACACACACACACACAAACACACATACATACACACACACACGCACACACTTTAACCTGCAGCTCCTTCCCTGCTCCCCCCCCAAGGCGCCTCCCATCTGGCTCCTTTCCTCCCCTCCTCCCCATTGGCTGACTCGCGTACCATGTGACGCGTCGCCGCACGGGAACACAATTCTCTGGTATCCCCTGCTGGCTGACGCGTCACAGTACGTAGTCAGTTGGCAGTGAGGAGGGACTGGGACCGGATCGTGAGGCTAAACAGCAATAGTGAGTTGCGCTCACGCGGCCGCCCGCGCCACCGGGCGCAGCGGGTCCCAGCCCTTGCAGCAAATCTCGTGCTTTTTATTGTTATTTGTTTGCACACAGGATTGTAGTTGAAAACACACAAAGAATACCGCTCATTTCCTAACCTCACTCCTAGAGACCACACAAAGGCAGCTGTTAAAATAAAGAAAGCAAACACATTAGGGGCACAAGAGAACAGTAGGTACCTGGTCTCTGTTCCAGAAGGAGCTAGCACACTGCCTGGTGATGCCCATGCAGAAACATTTCAGGCAGCCGTCCGAATTCTTGTCACTGAGGTAGAAGGCGCCCGTCTTACATTCGTTACATAGGTTCCCTGCAACATTGGACTAGAATAGAGGGGGAGGGGGGGGGGGAGAAACTGTGTTGAGAAATTGTACAAGAACGCAACTGGTAATATTAGTTAAAGCAGCAATCCCCATTACCTCCTTTATTGGAGGGTGGGATTCAAATGTCCCTCGTCACAGAGCCCATGGGAAGTCGCAATGGATGACGTTGGGGCTTCCGGTTGGCGCGCGAGACGCAGGAGATTGAAACCCCCTGTTTGTTTCCCCTGGAGGGGACTGAAAGGCTGCTATCTTCCCCGGTGTCTCAGGAACCGGGGGGCTTCAAATGGCACGTTTAACTCCTATGGAATGATGTGCTAAAGCAGGGGTGGGAAACGCCTGTCCCTGACTGGAGTTGCCCAGCGGTGCACTAAAGGATATGTTACCAGAACAAAGCAATCCCTGGGAGTGTACTCTAATGAACTAACCTCTAACATCACCAAATAACATAGACACAGTGGGAACATATAGTTTATTAAGGGAGATCCGTGCACTGCAGTGAGTGTACAAGGAACAGAATGGATTTATGAACCGTTACGCAGACCCTGAAGCATAAGATTATACCATAACACAGCGGTGTGTAAAGTTGGGGGGCGCTGGATTTTTGGGGGGGGCGCTGGCGGTTGCAGAAGCCCTGCACTCTTCCCTGAGGCATTTAAAATTAAATGCTGGGGGATCGCGTGAGGCCAGCATGCCCGTCCCCATGGCAACAGGGGCACGTGGCGTGAGGTCACGTGACCCTGCAGTGTCATTTTTACGCCACCAAACAAGGTAAGGAGGGCGCAGGGGGAGCAGGCAGGGGGGCGCAGCTCCAAAAGTTTGCGCTCCCCTGCCATAGCACACATACAAGAAACATATGGCCAAATGGGTGATCTGAAGGAGTATACAATACTTTGGTAACAGGTTTAACTGGAAAACGGACACACATACCTTACACAAGCAGGTGCCCTGGGAAGAAGTAGCACCTCCTCTCTCATCACATATCTTCAGGCTGTCACCTTGTGATACAAAAACAATATTTATGTTATGTAACACCCATTACAGATATAAAGGGAAGAAGGCGGCCAATAACTGACGAAGAGGCCGGAAATTGAGGAAGAATATTCAAAGAAGGTCTTACAAGTAGCTGAGCATCATCTCGTTTCATCAAGGACTTCTGCTAGTGAGTGGCTCAATGGGTAGAATGAATTCCCAGCTGGTTACGAGCTCATTGGCAAATGTCACTTAATTTGAATTCCTGAGCTTTTTAACTATGTTACAGTGCAGGAGTCTCATTACATATCACCCAATGGTCTACTCCCCTCAAAGTCAGACGGCAAATACATTAAGCCTGTAAAAGCCCAGAAATGCAGCTAGAGATCATAAGTCCATGAGAGCCATCTAATTATTCCTGCCTTCTGGTTTCTTCCAAAATAATTGAGTAAATACTGTATAAACTAAAACTTGTAAAACACATCTGCTTTTATCTCACTGGGAATACAGATGTTGGATGCTTTGTTAGAAAATAGCCAACATGTTGCTGGATGATCCAGCTGGTGATTTTTTCAGGAGTAAGATTTACAGTTAGCCACATGTAACCATGGAAGTGTCCTTCACAGATCATGGTGAAGGACAACTAACACCACAGGGAAACATAATCCTCAATCTTTGGGCTGTCAATGGAGAGCCGGAAATCCATGATCAGTCCTTGTAGCTTTGCCTTTTACACTCATTGCTGATAGGTAGGGGAAAGGTTCACAAATGACAGTACCAAGCCCGGCTGTTATTTACATACGGGGAAAGACAATTCAGAGGGTGTACTGAGCTGTTACTAACCAGTTATCTCACATCTGCCTCCAGGCTGCATGGGGGTTCCTTCATACCCCTCCGCACACCTGCAGGAAGGGAAAGGAAGGCTCTTAGCACTCAACACCCAGGCAGCAATCTCTGGTTCTCTTTTAATTGCTAAGGCTTACTGGTAATATGTGATCACGGGATCCACATTTTTAAAGTATGTAGCATACGGTTTATTAACCATTTTAGTGCGCAATGCACTAAGCGCAATGCACTTAAGGCTACGCTTATAGTGCCGGCGACGGCGTCGCGACGGTCAGGCGACAGCCGCTGGAAAATCAAATAGAGATGACTTCCAGCGTCGCGACCAATCCGTCGCGCCGCGATTACTATAAGCGCACGCGACGGCGGCAATGCATTTGTTTTGCCGCGACGTCGCGTCGCTGTCGATATAAGCGCAGCCTAAGGCTCCTTTGGCAATGATGGTGTTAACTTACTAAATAAAGCAAACGGCATTAAGTTGTATACAGTATGCGGCCAAAGGGAGGCGTTATAAAGGCATATTCACTTTGAGTGCCTGGGCCTCGTGTGCTGGTACTTTGCACAGGTATGAATGGCCCTCTTAACATTGCTCAATTGTTATTGTTCACTTAGAAAGTACAATACCGTTAACGCAGCGGGATGGGACGTGTGCTTTCTAGCGGTCCCTAATATTCCTCACGTAGCAAAGCCATTATTACAACCCAAGTCCAGCACTCCTCTGCCCCCCGAGGTGAACTTACTTCTCACATCGGCGCCCAGTGTAACCCTGGGCACAATCATCACATGTTGGCTGCCCGTCTGTGTCCAAGAAGCAAGAGTCCGAGAACCTGAAGAGATCAAACTGAATTTTAACCAGGGAAACGGAGACACGGACACATCTATAGCAGAGGTCATTAAACGTATAATGATCAACTGCTTCAAACCTTGTACTATTCCCTAAGGATGCAGCTTCTATACCAAGGACTGCCAATCGCTTATGTGCTGAGTACTGTACATTTATATTAACAGTCTGAAGTACACGGATAGATGTATTTGGGATTGTAGGATTGGGCAATGTTGTCAATATTTCCACGCAATAACTCTGCAGAATCTGACATTAAACAAACTGGCAGAGAGGACGACTTTCATGTGCAATGGCTCTCAAGAAATCCATGTTCTTTGCCACTAAATTAGAGGTGAAGAACCTAAATCCTGCTCTGTGGCATATGATGCACATGGAATCAAAGTTATACAAAAAGAGCAGCTACTGCTCAGCTAAGGTGTAATATATACTGTGTATGAGGGGTACATACAGGGATAGAAGATAGTAACAAAACACAAAATAGTATACCCATATAGTGCGTGCACTCGAGCTCATGTATAGAACCCTATATGATTATTGTAACTGGAAAGAGATGGAATTCCATCTCCACTAATATCATTTATTTTATTCAGGTAGCAAAAGAATGTGTGTTTAAAATCTATTTCAACAATTAGCGTATCAAAAATATCTTGTATATAAACAAGAACAAATTGATATTAAATTTGCCACTTTACGTCCAAAGTGGATAGCTAACTATATATATATATATATATATACATATATATATATATATATATATAATCACAAAAAAAATAAAAAAAATAGATGATACCGTTCTGTGGCTAACGAAATGCTTTTATTTGTGCGAGCTTTCGAGATACACTGATCTCTTCTTCCGGCGATGTTACAATGAATGAAGCAAAAGGTAAACTTAAAAACAGTGTCTCTTGGAATGTTATCTGTGCTGTTATATATATATATAGTTAGCTATCCACTATATATATATATATATATCCTGATAATGGATGCAATCATGTGGGAAAAGGGACAGAATAATGGTTTGTATATAATGTGTAGTGATAATAAACGATAAGTAATATAAAGAAATATCTAAAGGTGAGTGAATAGTGATAATAAACCCACGGAATAATATCCGTAGTAAAAAGTGTAACACCGTGAGTATATAAGTGTTACATACTGTATAACAAACCGTATATCCCTTGATACAGCCTAGTATCTAGAGGCTGCTCTGTATATTTCCTATTAATATAGGGTTAATAACAGATTATTGTAAATCACACACTTGTATATTATAACATCCAAAATAATAACGATTTACTAGGATCCGTAAACACAGCTTGCTTGAATGAATTAGGTCAGTGTTATCATACCGACTATAGTCCTGTTTGAATACGCTGCTGTTAGTAGCTGACATATGTTATACCATTTTGTACTGGATATTCCAAATGTTCATACATAACATTAGATCAATGGACTGGTTTAGATAGCCGTGTGTGCCTTCAGGGTCTAAATGCATAACCCATAGCGACTTCCATGTGTATATATATATATATCCTGATAATGGATGCAATCATGTGGGGAAAGGGACAGAATAATGGTTTGTATATAATGTGTAGTGATAATAAACGATAAGTAATATAAAGAAATATCTAAAGGTGAGTGAATAGTGATAATAATGCCACGGAATAATATCCGTAGTAAAAAGTGTAACGCAGTGAGTATATAAGTGTTACATATAACAAACCATATATCCCTTGATACAGCCTAGTATATAGAGGCTGCTCTGTACATTGAGAGGGAGTGGCTCAGTGAGTAAAGACACTGACTGGCACTGAGAGTTTGAAGAAGGGGAGCCTGGTTCAATTCCCAGTGTTGGCTCCTTGTGACCTTGGGCAAGTCACTTTATCTCCCCGTGCCTCAGGCACACGAAAAAAAAACATAGATTGTAAGCTCCACGGGGCAGGGACCTGTGCCTGCAAAATGTCTCTGTAAAGCGCTACGTATAACTAGCAGCACTATACAAGAACATGCTATTATTATTATTATTATTATTATTACATTCCCTATTACTATAGGGTTAATAACAGATTATAGTAAATCACACACTTGTATATTATATTATTATATATAGTTAGCTATCCACTTTGGACGTAAAGTGGCAAATTTAATATCAATTTGTTTTTGTTTATATACAAGATATTTTTGATACGCTAATTGTTGAAATAGATTTTAAACACACATTCTTTTGCTACCTGAATAAAATAAATTATATTAGTGGAGATGGAATTCCATCTCTTTCCAGTTACAAACATCATATAGAGTTCTATGCATGAGCTCGAGTGCACGCACTATATGGGTATACTATTTTGTGTTTTGGCACGTGGAATCAAATACACGCCTCTAAATCCGCAACTATAAATCAACCACCAAACCATCAACAGCATCCAAACAAAGGGTTTAAAGCCAAGCAGAACCCGCCCCATAGGATTGGTGGATGCTGGCGGACTCACCTGCGTCTGGCATCTGTGTGAGGGCAGGGGCAGGGGCGGCAGGCATCTGAAGTGCCTCTGGTGGGGTCTCCAAAGAAGCCCGCTTTACATTTATTGCACTGGGGTCCCTCTGTGTTGTGCTGGCAGTTCTTACAGAATAAAGGAAAAATGCAGCTGTAACATCCAAACAACCGAGACGTGCAAGGACCCGAGGGTGACGGGTTCAGTACTCAATAACCGCCCACTGCTTTGCTTCAATAACATTGTGACAACATACAGCAATTTGCAGGTTTCCATATGGAAACGGATTAAACCAACATCGGATTAAACCTATCAACGCTAACATAACAAAATTGATGCTTGGAACAGTGACAGCTGCAGAATAAATCACACCATTTACAGTGTATTTCATACCAGTCTACAATCAACAACAATTACACTGCTCCACAGCCCATGCTATTCAAACTACTCTACAATGAAGTCCTTACAAAGGTAAAGAGTCCACAGAAATGTTTAAGAAAAAAAATCAGCGCACCTCAGAACGGGAAGAAAAAGACAAATATATAGTTCAAAGAAAAAGCTAAACTTTTTCACAATGTGGCGAGACATGCACTTACTGTACATGTCAGTGCCTGACCACAGGCACGTAAGGGTGTCTTTTCCTGCGTTTGCCCGTCTTTCCATACAATGTGGATTCTTTATGTTTAAAACCAGAGAAACAACTCACAAAGTCCATTAGTTCGAAATAGGAGTCAGATAGAGACAATCCCCCTTCTCTCCTGATGTTGAGATCGTCCTCGCCGTCCCCTGGCGTCACTTCCGGGATTTCGTGTGTCACACTCTATCTGGTCCTCCGTCACCCTATGTGTTTCTCTGGGGGATCATGCTTCCTATGGGGTATGTGATTGGCAGTCCATCTGTCACCTAATATATAACCCTTTCTATTCCTAATCTAATTGATTTTAATTGTAACATGTAGCAGATAATAAGCATTGATTATAAGGCTGCGGTCCCACTAACTACTACAGCGCACGCCGAGGATCAAGCCCCGCCCCCCCAGTTCCTCTGGTCCCAGTTCCTACCTTGTCGCGCACCTTTCACCAGCGGTGCGCGACAGGTTTTCAAGCAGGCATGGGAAACTGAGATTGGCATTTGCGACGGAGGCGTGGCCACGCCCCCTCCAGCGGTTCAGCCAATGAGGGTGAACCAGCCACAGGACGTCATGGCCACGCCCCCGCAAACCTATCGCCACGTCCCCTCCCGTCGCAAATGCTCTCCCTCCACTCAGACCGCAGATCGCGGTGTAGCGCGGTGCATGCGCCGCACCCTCCCCCCCCCCCGCTGGGCGCGCGTGCAACAGTGCTGACTGGGGACTCAGCCTAAACAATGGGCACATACAATGGGCACATACAAACAAACATATTAAAATACAGATCAAAAGTACATAGACAATAATAATACATTTTCCTAGTAAAAATGTCACATGGACATTGGCATATACTGTATTGGCATTCAGTTCCATCTGTCTTACGGTCATGAAGATGATTCTCATCCTAGAGTAGTCTAACTTAAATTGATTTGAGAGCCACATGTTTTACACGTTGTTCCCAATTTAAGCTTTTAAATTAAACTCGTTCCTTTGTCCATAGAATATATAAAGAGAATATTCTATACAGGATTATTTAGAATAGATGATTTTAGATAAGAAACAACAGACCCATTTTGTACAAATTACCACTATCTTTCACTCTAATTTCTTTGACTCTAATGGACAGCAACAAGTTTAATTTAAAAGATCAAATTGGGAGCTACATGCAAAACATGTGGCTCTCAAATCAATTAAAGTTAGACTACTCTAGGATGAGAATCCGAAGGGGATTGTCTCTATCTGGCTCATATTTCGAACTAATGGACTTTATGTGAGTGGTTTCTCTGGTTTTAAACATAAAGAAGTCTACTTTATACCTTTTCCAAGAGGCTGCTTGGCTCCTTCATTATCCACCTTGTATGGAGAGACGGCCAAACGCAGGAAAAGACACCTTTAAGTGCCTGTGGTCAGACACTGACATGTAACTGCATATCTCACCACATTGTGAAAAAGCTTCGTATTTTCTTTGAACGTATGTCACAATATATTTTTCTTTTTCTTCCCGTTCTGAGGTGCGCTGATTTTCTCTTTAAAATATCACCATTTGGGCTGAGAACGGTCCTTTTTCATGCAGCATCCACACATACTATTAAGTTACCTCTCCCCTGAGCTAAGCACTTTCCTTCTAATTGTATACCCCGGAAATGATGCACAGGGTGATGGTTACGTGTTGGTCCTAAATACAAACGGCTTTGTGGGTCCAACTGCCCAAATGTATCTTAATTTTAAAAGATTGTGCATGCTCCCCCTTTCCTAAATGTGTCAGTAGTGGCAGAGATAAGCCCCTCTGCATGCTCTCTTGCATTACTCAGCTGGGAATGGCCAGTTTCTGCTTTGTCTTACCAGGCAGTAACCGCTCACAGTATCACATGAGCTGGCGTGGCCATTGCAGTTGCAGCCAGAACAGGTTCCGAGGAAGGGTCCACCAGGGACTCGCTCAAACTGGGCAGCACAGACCTCACAGGAGAGCCCAGAGTAACCCGCAGGGCATCTGAAAGAGACAAGCTGTGAGCCACACTCTCGTCACCCACTCTTACAGCTGCAACACTGGCTTCTGAAATGGGAAAATTCAGCTTAAGAATAAGCTTGAGAGTAAGTCACTTTATTCTACTATTGCAAGCTCCTTGGGCCAGAGATTCAGAGTTGTAACCATACTCTTTTACTATGTATAGCATTGTTCTAGCAGCACAATTAAAAAACCTAAAACAATACAGAACAGAAGTACAGAACATCTGATCTTTTACTGTGAGAACTGTTTCTTCTGTCTGAGAACTGCATTTCAAAGGCTCTGTCCCACACACTCCCTCTCCTCTGACTGCCTGATAAGCTAATCACTGCTTCCTACTCCACCTCTAAATCACCACTACACCTGTGCAAATACCAACCTGCACTCCTCCACCCCCACGGCAACACCCAGCTGTGTATATTCCACGGAGGTGGTGTCCATGACAATGTCACCAAGACCCACACTCGCCATCTTGTTGTCATAGACCGTCTGGATCATGATGCCATCCAGGTTCTGCAGGGTCATCAAGAGGTCCTCCCGGGTCACTTGTGCTCCAGACTCGTGCTGCCAGTGTTCCTAAGAAGCAAAGCCGGTGACAAAGATGTTAGAGGGTAGAAAACTCCCACACAGTGCACTAGGGGTACAACACACAACAGCCATACTCTCCCCCTCATACGTTACATCAGGGTCCGCAAGATTTTGTGATTCAGTTACAGAGGCCCCGCGCTCGCTCTTCCCCAAGGCATTTAAATTAAATGCTGGAGGACCGCGCAAAGCCTCTGTAACTCACTTACCTTGCTTCAGCCAGGCTTCGGGTGGCGTGACACCATGGCAACGCGGTGTCAAATGACGCCGAGGGGTCATGTGATGCCGGCACAACAATAAGTTGGGGGGGCGCGAGCACTGGGGGAGAGCAGGCAGGGGGGCGCAGCACCAACATTTTGCGCACCCCTGCTTACATGATCAAAAGTGGGGCCCCGAGACGCCTCCTTTTTCTTTTTACCCCGAGTTCAAAATGTTTCCCAGATATTTTCCCCTTTGATAAACCGCTATGTATTTTGTATTATCTAGCTTTCCTTATGTATAATTCTGTTATATTCCCTTTGTGATGAGTAGATAATGCATAATAATAACAACAAGTAGTGAACAAAAAGAACATTAACATGCAGCAAAATAAAACTGATATGATTATGACCGGAGATTACTACATATACCAAGAGAGCAAAAAAATACTATCTCAGTTGTGTGACGGCAATAACTGGTCTCCACTTTCTGCCTCTAATGCTCCATAACTCCAGTCCTCAAGACCCCCCAACAGGTCAGGTCTTAAGTACGCAGAGATGCTCTGTATTGGTATCACTTGCAGAATTATAATTTGTTTACCTCCCTCTCTAATCAAACATACATAGTTATTTACAGTGCTTTTTTTTCTATTAAAAAAAAAAGTGAGGGAATTCAAAAGGTGAGGATGTGACTGGGGGGGGGGATATTGTTCTTGAACGTGCGCAATCATATATATTCACATTTACGATCTATGTTATCGATGTTATTATTTTTTAAATAATAATGATTACATTCTAATTGTTTTATAAAACATATAAATATTCTTTTTTTTTTGTGTTTTAGCTTATCACAATAATGCTATAACAATTACAATGTGGTCTATGAAAAAAGGTACAGGAACTATGTTCCCCTTGAAAAAAAAGCCCTCGTTATTTAAACCTGTTTCCTGAACTACTTTTGCAATTTGTTACAGACCCCTAGAGGGGTAAATCAAAAGGTTATTTACCCATCAAATATGCCCTGATTTGGGAGAGGGAGGGTCTATGTGAAGGGGAAAGATTGTGTTTTGGAGCAGAGCTGCGGCATATGTAAGAACAGTGGTATGTGCACCATGTAACTCCTCCCCAACTCGTCTCTAAATCGCAAGCTAGGGCAAAGGGAACAAAATGCTTTGATACATAGGTACTGGATTAAAATGTCCCCGGTTTTGTTTAAAAATTGTCTTGTTACATAGTCGTATCAATGCAATTGTTTCCGTACATGGACTCACCTCAGTGAACTGGACCTTACGCTGGTTCACGATGGATGGCTGGGTAGATGTCTGGACTCGGTAGATCAGTCTCTGTCCATTCCCTATCAGAACCACATCTGGTTTCCTTACAGGCTCAGACTGACCACGGGTTAACCCATAACGAACCTTAAAACTCAGAGATCCCCCATAGGAGTCCACCTGCAATGAGAGACCAGGGATATGCAGGTAACATTAACAGCTAGCGTGTGCTACCACACCCATGTGGCCTAAATACTAGAACAGATAACCATACTGTATATCAGGAGCCATACCTTGTTCCCTAGGAATTGTGAAGGGAGCGTCCAAAAGGAGTCATGGCTAAGGAATCTTCGGGAAAGGTCCACCAGCTGGAATTCCTCCACACTTGGGTCAATCTGCAGCTGGTTTGATGAGAGTGGAGGGATGCCCGGGTGAGAAGGCCCAGACACGTTCACTCCTGGGATGGACACAAAGGGCAGCAGGTGAGCATTTCTACTTAAATGAAACAGACGCCATCTAATTCATATATCTTTTGGTCCCTGCACTTCACCTTCGCAAATGTAAGCCTACACATTTACTTTTAAAGCGAAAGCTTCGAGCTATCAGATCACTGGCTGTTAATCCTCAGTCTGATGGAACTGCGTGACGGGGTAACCTGAGCCCCACGGAAACTAAATAACATGCTTTAACACCTCATACATCTGAAAGTCGTGCAACATACACAATAGCCACAGATAACTGAACTACTGATACAATTCGTTCATGTCCAATATATAGATATATAAATACACACACACACACACACACACACACACACATATATATATATACAGTTTGAATAAATAAAATATTATTGACTTTTCATACATTAAATGAATTATGCAAATATATGTGTGTTTGAACACATATTTATCTGATATGGTAATATACTGAAAGCATGCGTGTGGTCCCAGAAAGACCAGATTTAATCACTATAAAAAAAATGTCCTAAGGCATCTCATATCAGGTTAAGTTTACACTATATAACAACACTTTGGATAATCTTAAACTAAGGATTTCTATTGATAAGAAATACAAGAGGACTCAACTCCCTGCCACCCCTGGCAATTTGTTCTCATAAACAGGCAAAGGAGTCCTCCATAAGACATGCCTACATACTTTATGGCTTACCTTTAAAATTCTCTGCTATATCAAATCGGAGTCGGATCTGGTTTCTGTAATGCCCAGTGTTCTGGCAGACCTTAGTCACTCCAAAGCAAAAGCAGGGGATGCACCTAGCGGTGCCTTCAACATGAAAGCTGCCCTCGGGGCAGGGACCTAAGAGCCAGAAGTAAAAAGGTCACGAAATATCCCAATAACGTTCTCTTTTATAGGAGACAAATTACCACCATATAGCAGAATAATAACACAAATAAACAAATAAATAAAACAAATAAAGTTGAGAATTTGCAGTAATATGAGTCGATGTGGCTCATTCCTTGTACAATCTGATTTTTGAGCATCATTTTTTGAGGTTGGAGAACGTGAAGCTTTCTTTGGCATGTCTTGAGCCTACCTCTGTTTGGCTTCAGAATCAGGACACCATCTGGGATACCAAAGACCATGCCCTTGGCATTGATGGCTTCACACGTGTAAGCTCCTTGGTCTGCTTCCTTCACATCTCGAATGATCAGGGTGCCATGCCCATTCTCACTAGTCATCGAGACTCTGTGATATGCAAGGGGACCAAAGGTCAGAGAAAAAGGAGGAAAGGGAAGGAATAGCATACGTTTATTATCCAATCTATTTTCCAAACTGCCTCTGCTTTGGCATTTGTGGGAGCACAGACTTTTTTTGGGCGTTCTCACCTGCTACTTGCGGGGATGTGACCCCAGTTAAGTCTCCAGGTGATGATGGGAGTTGGTACTCCAATTGCCACACAGGTAAAGCGAACTGTATCTCCGCGGGATGCCATGATGCTCTCCTCAGGTGGAGTGATGACTTGGGGAGGATCTGATTGGAAGTAATGTGAAGGATAACATAATGACCACTGCATGTGGCAAGCAGGTGACAAAAAGCAGCGCCTGATCTGATATAATAAACGGGTAAATGTCAATCTATTAAACTGAAAGATTGGGTCACTACCGAACTGGTGAAATTCATGGAAAATCTTCTCAACTGTTAAACAGTTTTTGTTTTTTTTTACAGAAATCAAGACACCCTTTCTAACCAGTCTGATGTAGAATTTGAAATAAAAGAATTACACTGAATGTCAGTGCAATGGTTTTATTGGAAACTTTAGAATAGCTGAATCCCAAAATCCAGCATCTGTTTAAAAATGTTACATGTTGGTCCCTGGTTCTCAAATCTGTAACTTTCTTACTATAACAGTCCATCATTCTACATCAGAGTATTTGTCTAACAATGTTTTTCAACAGGGGTTCCTATGAACCCGTGGGTTCCCCGGGCATCCCTAAAAGGTCCCCTGCAATTATAAGGTAATTTAAAAATTGTACCAAATTCAAAAGAATTTATAACACATTTGATCTCAGACATGCTATTAGAGAGGGTTCGGGTTCCTTAAAATGCATCTGTTCTCAAACACACTATTAGAGAGGGATGGGGTTCCTCAGAATTTCACAATATAATTATAGGGTTCCTCAACACGTGTACTGGTCTAGCAGTTGCATAGTATATTTTCTATTGACAAGTGACAAGTGTGAGCACAGGATGCCTACTTCATTAGATTCACCAAAAGAAAAAGAAAGTTCCACTTTTGTTATATTGTATGTACCAGGAAAGTCCCCCAAGTAAGCGCATCTGCCACACGAATACAAAATAAAGTGCAACATAAGGTTTAGGAAACCGTACCTTCTTGCCATATTCTTTAAAAGCATTTTCAGCAATTTACTATAAATAAAACCATTGCAACTTACTGCAGCCAACCTCATCGGATCGATCAGGACAGTCCGCCTCCTCGTCACACTGGTAGCTGGCGGGGATGCAGGTGCGGGAGTGCACGCAGACAAACTGGTCAGGAGCACAGGTATCACTTGGACCTTTCGTGGCTGCATGGACGACCAATGTACAATTTCATTGCCATGAATGGCTATTACAATAAGATAATGCCAGATAAGGGCGCAACAGACTAATGTCAAGTCCACTGCTCAGCCATAAAAGCGGTTTAGGGTTACCAATGGGTGCTGAACTGTACAACAGAGCCTGATCCTCAGCGTGCAACTAACTTTCTACAATCTGTGTTATAGGACTACGCTGGCTGAGAGCGCGAGGCATCTGTAAACTTACTTACCCGGCTTCAGTCACGCGTCTCCTTGGCAAAGCGGCATCAAATGACGCCCGTTGCAATGGATACGTGACGTCAGATGACGCCGCGGGTCACGTGACGTCACATGACCCCACAGCGTCATGTGACGCCACATTAGAGGTAAGGGGGGAGGGGGGCGCAACCCAGGAGGAGAGCAGGTAGCGGGGGCGCAGCGAAGGAAGTTTGCGCACCCCTGTCTAAGGTAAGGGTCTCAAACTCAGTCCTCAAGGGCCAACAGGCCAGCTTTTATGAATATCCCAACTTTAGCACAGGTGGCTCAATCAGTGGCTCAGTCTAAGACTGAGCCACCTGTGCTGAAGCAGGGATATCCATAAAACATGGCCTGTTGGTGGCCCTTGAGGACTGAGTTTGAGACCCCTGTTGTAAGGTTTACACATAATACTGTTTTTTTTTGCAAACGGCAGAAATAGTCTATCGGGTGAAGACTTTATGCTGCAGAAAGCCAACACGGAATCCAAGAAGAACAGCAAATGAGCAGAGACTGAACTCCTTAACCAGGATGAAGGAGAAGACAAATCTTGACTCTAGAAAGTATTCCAGTACCTTGGTACAGTATATTGTTTTTTTTTACATACACTTTCCAGTCTTCATCTATCCCTCCGTTCAAGTCTATTGGGGGGGGAAAAACCTCATAAAGAGGAAGAGAGGAACACTCACGGCAGTTCAGTTCATCGGAGCCGTCACCGCAGTCATTGTCCCCATCACAGCGCCAAAGCTTCAGGGCGCAGCGTTCGTTCTTGCACTTGAATTCATTGGGTTCACAGGGAAAAAGTGTTCCTGTGAGAGAGAGATTACATGTCTACTCACGGAATCGATTAACCACTTCAAGCAGCAATACATTAAACATTGTATATGTGTTTTATTTATTTTTTAATAAATCAGTTGTGTTGTATTAGCTAATACAGCATTTTTTTTAATTTTCCCACGTTTATCCTGTTTTTAATGCATTTTAACGTATTAAGCTTACATTCAGAATCCTATATGTGGATTTTTTTCATACATCAGTTGTGTAGTATTAGATAATTTTTTTCAACTATTCCCCATTCTTTATGCCCTTTATAACGAGTTATAATGTGTTAAGCTTCCTTAGGTTTCTATAGCAACCATTTACAAATGCACAGCACTTCCTCTTTTGAAATAGGCGGCCATAGTGGGAGCCTGGGGAAGCAGGATCTTTGCCGATCGATCACGGGAGAACGGATCGATCGTCAGCTTAGGTAATTACATTTCCTTAAAGCAAAGCAACGTCTGCACCTATGAAAACAAAAACAACTAAACATAATGCAAACTGTATCGCCACTTTGAGTGCCACAAGGGTCAGCGTTGCAAAGTTGGGACACAAAATGGAACAAGGCCGTCGGCGGTGGGAACACAGAGTCCATCAGATGTAGGGCGACGGGTAAAATTCACCTTCTTGTAGAGTATAGTGAACTTGAACTTTCACTACGTCGGTACAAATTAACAAGAGTTTTGAATATTCATCAATTTACAGGGGCATCTGAGCAGATGTCCCCCAGCTGGGGCAGGACTCCGTGAAACGCATGTCCATGGAAAAATATGGTGAATATTACAATCTAACCTTTGCAGTACTTATTTTTTTGTAAGGATATGAGGCTGCGTTGGTTTCCTCTATTCTGATGTCCCTACTGTAACTCCCCAGACCAATGCGAACATTTTCACTAGAACCATACGTTTTAATTCTTACATTCCCGCTAAAGATTTTGATAGGGCTGGGACTTGCAATGTCATTGTGTGTAGAGGAGATGGGCTTGCATGCCTGCTTGGTAGGTAGTATGTTGTGATTCTGTATCTGTGTGTGTTGGGTGGCACAGGAAGCAATGCTTCTAATGCTACAGAGCACTGTGAGGTAGGTCTGGAGAAGGTTTGAACTCCAAATGCATGCGTTGGGCATATGGTAGCTCCAGATAAAGTTGGGCCCGGTAATATTTCATGGACATGGGTAGGATATTGAATGTATACTAGTTGCACTATAGCTTTATGCTGAGTGTAGCGAGAACACGGCCACTGCGTGAATAGTTCTAGAGAGTTCTCACCACAGCTCAGCTCATCACTTCCATCCTTGCAGTCTTTCTCCCCATCACATAAATAGTCTCTCGGGATGCACTGTCCATTGGGGCACCGAGCCTCATCTCGCCGGCATTGACGTGGATCCAAATCAGGCAGAGGTTTGGGGGTAGGACTATTGTAGGGGGTGGTGGTGATGTAGGCAGGCCTTGTGACAATGTGGGGAGATGTAGTTGCGGGTCTGGCAGTGGTGATGGGCCTCGTGATGACGACAGGGGGAGTAGAAGTTCTTGGTGTTGGGGGGGTGATGACCACTGGTTTTTGGACTATATGAACAAAAAGAATGAGGAGGAAAAAATAACATGAGAGAAGGAATGAAGAACAAAGAATGGGAGAAAGATGTGGATAAGGAACGGACGGTGAACGAAAAAAGTATGACTGTGATGCAGGTGATAGACTAAATCCACCTTTTCAGCCTCTCTGTATTGATTATAAGCGCCAAGTTCCAGCTCTATATTGGAAGATGTGGACTGGAATGACACAGACAAGCAATAATACTCAAAATAGACAGACGTACTGTACATGGGATGGGAAGAACTGAGACATGATTAAATGAAGCCATTTTTCTTGCCCTAAAGCAAAGCTCTGTCCGGTTTACTTGGTGATTCATTTCTGAACACTTTAAACTAACAAAAACAAAAAGTATAATAGCAGCTAGTTAATAGTGGCAGTATTTAAGCAGTGCTAAATTTAGTGGTGTGTTATTGTTTCGTAATACACTGTTAAACTCGTCCTGCAGCGATTTGTGAATTAATGTAGTCACAAGATTTGTCATTGGTTAAGATGCAGCAGATAAATAAGTAGAGTTGGAGTATTCTAAAACAGCTGTGAGACGGCCTTCAATATTCAGACTCCCAGTCCTCAACCGCCCAATACTTACCACAGTCTAGCTCATCCGAGGAGTCCCTGCAATCCTGACGCCCATTGCAGTGGTACACGTTAGGGACACACTCTCCACTATCGCATGTGAACTCATTGTCCGCACATACATCTGAAAGGCAGGTACAGACAAGGGGGCCATTACATGGCCAAACGCACTTCACACTGTGGTAGTTCCCTGCAATCCTAAAGAGAGCTTAAAATACATGTTAAATCTAACGTCTTTTAAGTCCTGCAAGCGTAGACCACAACGCTACGCCCTTTCCAATCCTGCCATTCAGTACTGAACTCTGCTCACCACAACCCTCCTCATCCGACATGTCACGGCAGTCGTGGCGTTGATCACAGCGATATCCCAAGGGCACACAATCCCCGTTTGTGCAGGTGAATTCGGTGACTGTGCAAGAACGCACAGTAGGAGTAACTACAAGAGAGGAAGAGACCAACCCAGTTATAGGAACAGACGAGGAGAAAGAGACACATTGATAGAAAGAAAAACGAGTGAGAGATAGAAAAACATTAGAAGAGAGAGACAAGGAGAAAGACACAGAGACCGAGAAATACAGAGGGAAAGAGAGAGAAGAGACAATTTTAGGCACTCCATCTCATTTCTGTGGGCATTAACACATAAGATGACTCCGGTATATCCAGTTACAATGGCATGGTATGTTGAATTGAATAAAACGACATTTCCACCAACATGATCCAAATCCCAAAATGGATTTAGAAACCATGAAACTGGTTGCAAACAGTTGTGCCTTGTTTGCGACTGTGCTACAGATGAGATTTTCACAAATGTCCAGGCACAAGCAACTTCAGGGCCATGGGGTCTAAACCACAAGGCATTGGCAAAGCAAATGGTCAGAGAGGATAGGTCCTGAACCTGTGGAGTACAAAGATTTGAAGGTGGTGTTCCCACTGAAACTGTAAGATATAGCAGCGGTGCACAAACTGGGGGGGCCGCAAGATTGTTCAGGGGAGGGCGAGGCGGTTGCAGCGGCCCCGCGCTCTTCCCCCAAGGCATTTAAATTAATGCCGGGAGGATCGCGTGAGGCCTCTGCAACTTCACTTACCTTGACTTCGGGGACACGTCGCCATGGCAACGCGGTGTCAAATGCCGCGCGAGGTTACCTGAGCCCGCTGCGCCATTTGACGCCGAGAGCCGGAGACAAGGTAAGGGAGGGTGGGGAGGGGGGTGCGAGCGGGGAGGGAAGCTGGCAGGGGGGGCGCAGCAGGGAAAGATTGCGGACCCCTGAGCTAGCGCATGTGTGAAGTGGACGATCAGATTTCTAATGATCCTAAAGCTCATTAAGTCAAGCGAGTAAAGACATATCTATCTAGAGGGCTTGGGGATGGAATGCACTGGGAATGTGGGAAAACAACAGGTGGAAAGTAGTGATGGCACCAAGTAATCAAAGCACATCATTGCCTGGGCGCTGTGCACTGTAGACTAACAATGCGATTTGCGATTAGATCCACCATTAAAAAAAAAAAAGCAAGCAATGGGCATTCACATTAGAACATTAACACACATACAAATCTTAAAGCAGCAATCACCCCTAACGCACAACGCACCTCTTTTTAAAGAAACGAAGGGGGTGTGTGGGGGAGGGGTGCCAGATCTAAACCAAGCTATATTCCCAGTTCCTGAGATGCCTACCAGCGAAGTTACCAGCATTACTTTATGTTTTTTAAAGAGTTTTTTTTAAAGGCCATCCTATAGGCCCGCTAGCCCTCAGGCCTAAAGGAAGCTGTAACATCATTGGTTGCGGCTTCCTATTGGCCTGAGATTTGGCTGCCATCTTGTTTCCCCCCAGAGGGAGATTTAAGCCAGGTAACGTTACTGGCAAGTATCTTGAGAGGGCTCAAAAATAGTGAGATCCAGCTCCCGGCGACCCCCTGTTCCAATGATGGAATCAAGGCAGTCCAAAAAAATAGGGGGCAAGAAAAACAAAAGGAGGGGATTGCTACTTTAACTTGTCTCTTTGCTGCTGGAGGGGCAGCAGTCCAACATCACGCAATGTGTTGCTGATTCCTACAACAGCAAGGGGGTTACATTGACCAAATTCAAAGCAGAGTTGTTCAATCTTGGTCCACACAACACAAGTTTAATATTTAGAGGTCTTTATCGCCTGCGTTTGCCAATATATCCTTCAGATAGTCTCGCAGTACTAGCGTGTACGGGCATCGTTTGAACATTCACCCCTTTCCTTCCTGCCGTCACCCAAAAAATTAAATATACAGGACAGATGCGCTGGCTATAGCAGGGGGAAGATGTGCCAGGGTCTCTCAGCTGCAGCCACGGCACTAGGCCGCAGCATGACTACCAGGGATTCCTGCCGCACACGCTCCACGCGTGTAACAAACAAGATCCATTCAAAGCCAGGCATTTGCTAACTGACCATAAGAAACCACAGGCTACAAATCACAAGCAATACAGATGCAAAAAACAGCAACTTCTTTATGAGAAGGGGGGGAAAAAACCCAATGCATTCCTTGATACATTGCCAACAATTTAAGAGTTATCGGACAGCATCCAGTTGTTGGAAGTGCTTTATTAATATTAAAAGTAAACAAAGACTGAAGTTATATATTTATAAGTACAGTTCAGCGGAACATGGGTCACACATGCATTCCCCTAAAATCAAAAGAAACGAAGGTCAATGTCATTACGACGGATTTAATATACTCAATAAGGCACTTATGGGAGAGCTAAGCTTATAAACAACAATGTAGTCATTCCTCCTGAAGGAAAAGGCCATGCAAACAGGACACAGGCCAAAGCTACTGTAGCATGCAACATTTCTCAGAGAGGTGCACACCACCAAGTCCACAGCACGCTTCAGGTATCTTACCTGGAGACTCCATCCCCACAGGAGGGGGCGGGGTTTGGGCTACAAAGGAAGATACTTTCAGTGCCATATACATGTTTCTTGCCAAATGTAGACAGATGCACGAAGCCCGGGTTGTATTCAGACATCCCTATCACCAACCCTTTCCCAGACAGGTATATTACACATTTAGCTGGACAGCAGTAACTGCACTGCGGCTGGATAGGTTTCACAGTAAGTTTCCATTAGATTAGTTATGATCCGACAATGTAACCTGTATTCTAACCGAGGAACACTACTAGGGGCAATAAGCAAATGCGACTGTTTTCTTGTGTGATGTTCAGCAAAGAAGGGTGGGGAGCTGTGTTGGTCCTTTCTTCCATGTAGTAACAAAGGAGGAGAGGGAATAGGGGGTATAATACCTTTTCTTGGGCCAAGTAGTTGATATATTACAAGCTATCAAACCTCTTAGGGTCCTTCATCGGGAATGGTAGAAATACAGAGAAACTATATAATATACAGAATAACTTTCAGTATGATCTGAAAAGAGTGCCACTTTGTAATGTATGGGTGGAAGTTGAGACAAAAGGGGCAAACCCTCTGTCACCATGTGTGTAGGCGGCCTTCTACAAAGCAGTCTTTTTTTGCCATTTCTATTCATCCCACATACTGTAATTTTACATAAATAGTTAAACAGGAATTGTTTGAATTAAAAAATAAAGTGGTAATTCTGTCTGGTGGTCTCCAAATGTGAAGAGGGGTTAAAGGACTCTATTGAAACATCAGTGTATATATAGAGGTTCTACGTGTGTCTACTCACACCCAACAATCAATAACCGTTTTTCTGCCGGAGGGTTAAGATCGATATATAGCCGAGGTTACTCACCCGCTCCTAAACGTCGAAACTGGAATCCACGAGTAGAAGTTATATAGTTCGCAATGGAGCCACTGTCAATCACAGAGTAGAGCACCTTCCGGATTTGGTCATCATTGGCGTTGCCTTCTGAGCCCACATCAAGCTCCACAAAGACGTCTGCCTCGATGAGTCTGTCGCATCAAAAGGCAGAGGAGTTAAAACTGGGTTTGTGTACCGACCCAGCAAAAACATTCAGATTAAGGACATCCATTCAAACAAGCATTTCATATCCAAAAAGATATATATCGTAGAGCATATTTAAATGAATACTTAGCTGGTAACACTATTCCAACAGCAATCATCCTTCTGAAAGTACCTTTTTTCAACTTCTAGGATCTACATCATTGATGTACACAGAATTATACTGTTCAAGCGCCCTTGGAAGTATAGTAGGGAAGTTAACAGGTTGGATCTTTAAATATTTGGCTTCATTTTGTCGCTTTTTTAATTAGTATCGAATTTGTTTATATATCATGTTTTAAGTGTTTGGGGTTTTCTTTTACAATAATTTCTTATAACTGATAAAACTAACAGAATTTTCATATGTATGAAAATATAATTGGATGGAAAACAGTAAATCAACTAGCAAAATATTTTTCTGTGTTTTTTTGTGTGCGTGTAGAAACGTTAGTATTTGCTTCACCATAACATGGTTCCTAGGCCTACCTAACAAAAGTCACTCCTAACTTTTTAAGTCCCTTCCCTCTTGGTATCTACAGTGTTCACAGACAAAAGGTGGGAGACCTGAACTGTTAAATAAGATTACGAAAGTGCATGTGGCTTAAAGATAATTTACAACCCCACACAACACTGTAGATACTGGAGCAGCAGTCTTGTTATTAAGGTATTGGCATTTGAAGTCGAATGACTTCTGTTCTTAGCTCCATGGGACTTTGGCAAAATTACTATAACCTTGAATATTAGGTAACAGATTAGAGAGAAACATAGAAGTTTTCGCCAGGGGCGTCGCTTCAGTACAACTGGAAAGACTGCGACTTGAAGAGACCAGGTGCAATGAAAAAGTTATTTTATTTCAACAACAACACATCTAACATGGAGACCTCCTACGCGTTTCTCACCCTTCTGTGCTTCTCAAGTGCCACCTAGAGCAACGTTTCAAGGCCTCCCGGCCCATTTATCAGGCTGAAGGGGCTAGGAGGCCTTGAAACGATGCACTAGTTTGCACATGTAACAGTGGGTGTCTGCTGACTTCCCTTCCCTTGTGTGTTCTTATATATATTTTGTATTGCTGCTGATTTTTGATACATTAGAGAAGAAGTTTGGTGAGGCGAAAAGCATTACGTGCGTTTATCATATTCTTATTTACATATATTTTTTGGAGTACTGATCCAAACATATGGTTTATTGTAGATGTATGCATCCAGCGGTAAGGATGCAGAATCCTAGCACCTCTATCTAAGTAATATATGACAGGGTGAGTGCAAGTTCATTACATTTAGTTTGTTATATGTTTTCCAGTCACACAATGAGCCATGACACTGAGCTGGGATGGATTGGATGAGGATGTGCACAAGACGTGCGGATTAGGGCATTGCCCGATCTTCACTTCTCTCGCAATACTCACTTGATATATACCACGTTGACCATCTGATCCCCAGGAATTTTGTAATATTCAGACTCAAGCTGAAATGAGAGAGAGGCAAACAAAGAGGCATTAAAAAACAGCTGGTACACAGTGAAAGCTCTGGCAGTAAAGTGTTTATGTTAAATTGTATTTATTTTTACTTTGGTGCATTATCACTTTCCTTGGGCATTTGCTGTATTTGTTCCAATAACGAAATTATCAGTAATTACAAGCCACAAAAATTATTTTCCCCCTCAATGTCTTGCCAGTACCATACTAAGAAAAAAGTCCACATATACACATGGTGCTCCACATATACACATGGTGCTCCACATATACACATGGTGCTCCACATATACACATGGTGCTCCACATGTACACATGGTGCTCCACATATACACATGGTGCTGTACCATGGTCCTAATATTCACAGGCTGTATTCAAGGGGTGCTGAACCACAGGAGAGCTTAAGAAGACACCAACCAAAAGGGAATTTATCTCACCGTGTCAACGACTGCTTCAGACAAATCACGGAATTCCTCCGATGACACGTTGTCCAGCTCGGGGGAATATTCTATAGACTGGGTGAAATTCACTAGGGCTCTATAATAAACTGCAACAGGAAAGAAAAACGGTGTTAAAGAGATAGACAATGCACAGCCAACATTCTAGATGATGCGCAGCCACCACATTCTAATTCATCTCAGAGTTAGAGTAGAGTATTCGGACCTCTTGGAAACCATAGTCGCCAACCGTCCACGAATAACAAGGAGACTCTTGGATGCCCAGATAATTTCCATGACTCCCCTACAGGAACCAGGAAAGGAACAAAAGGGCAGGAACACTGGCACAAAAGGAACATTCCAAATGAGAAGGTGCACAGGAGACAAAGGGATATTGGCTTTGCAGTAACTTCTTCAGTGCCACAGAAGCAAAATACATTGATGTTCCCTCTAATAATGAATGAGGTAATGAATATTAGGCTAAAAGATTATTTGATGTACTCATACTATATTTAGTACTTTTCGTTGCCATCTCCTCTTCCACAATAACTCCCCCTTCTTGTAATCCTGGCACTCCTACAATACATACAAGGCCGCTGACAGGGGGGAGGGCCGGGACAACTGTCCCAGGCCTGGCAGCTGCAGGGGGCCTGCCCGGCGCTGGAAGTTGGGCCCAACTTCTGTATCTGGCTGCTGGGCCCAATTGCTGCTGCACCAGACCTCCCTCTCCCCCTCACTATCGTCACCACCCCCCCCCCCCCGCGCCTCTGGACCTTTCTCCGAACACCGGCCAGAAGGTAAATTTGTGTGTGTATATATGTGTATATTGTGTGGGTATGTATTCAGTGCATATGTATTGTGTAGGCACTGTGGTGGTGGGGAGGTATTGTGTGAGTATTGTGGTGTTGGGGTATTGTGTGGGTATTGTGGTGTGGGGGGTATTGTGTGAGTATTGTTATGTGAAAGTAGGGTGTGTGGTGGAATTGTGTGTCTGTGTATGGGTGTGTGGCCAGTGTTGTGGGGGGGAGTGAGAGAGAAGAGGGAGAGCAAGGGGTAGCTGGACAGGATGAGCTTGCACGCTACTTGGGACTGCTCCTTTAAAGGGAAAGCATTTTTAGCTGCTTATCTAATTCTCCCTGTGTTCCACTGATGTCCTCAGAGATAAAAGAGGGGTGAGGGGGTGGATGGATTCATGATTTCAGTAGAGATAGTGCTATTAAACCATTATCTCTGTAATGTTAGCAACAGCAAAACATCATCATATAGGGTTAAGAGAAAAACCTGACTAATACAACCCATACTTTGATTTGAATATAGTGGAATAATTTTATACGTTAACTTTTTCATTTTAAGCCTCTCTGACAGCCAGCTGAAGAAATTACATCCCCTTTTTAACCACTACTGTGCTGGAAAAGACAGCAACAGGCTGTAGAAAATACTTTTTTTTCGGTACTACAAAGATGAAAGAAACAGAACAATCCCATCAGATCAATGTCAGATTTCTCCGGGGTTTCAGGGGCCATCGTAAAGGTCTTCAGAGAGAACTGTCCGTGATCAGTTTCTGTGAAACATATGGATGTAGCTCAGACTTCTAATAGCCTCATCAGTTTTAGAGAAATGTAGCTTAGTTGGAAATTGCAATACCTATTAAGGGACTAACATGAGCGTTCTTCACAGGTGGAATAAGAGTGTAGTCTTGTCTTCAAACTCACTGACACAGGACACCGTGAGACCTCGGAGTTTGCAAACTCTGTATACTATCGTTCCACTTGTGAAGAACTACCAGGTTGGTCACCTAAAAACTGTCTCGCAACATACAATGCAGCTGTCCTGGGCCGAGAGCAGCTTGTACTCAAGTGGAATGTGCAGGATACCTTTTAAAATGTTCACAATCACTTGAATTTTAAATAAGCATGTGTAGACTGTAGAGGTAGACATTTATGAAATCACAAGTCACAAGTGTACTGTAACTAGTATAACAGCTGGTTACAAACCTCCACAAGAAAAGGTACAGCTGCAAATGCCATTGATTCGCTCGGTGTATTGCATATATTGCTGTCTTCATCCGCAAAATGTTGTTTTGCGCCTTTCCCCCCACTTCCATTTACAAACGTCTCTATTATCACACGTATTCACTGGGGTAATTCTGTCCTTATTTATGGATCACATATCTCAGTTTCCCTTCCAAACATCTGCATTCCCCGTCCCATCTGGAAGCGGGATAACACCACCAGTACATTCTGAAACCCACATTCCCCTTCGAAATGTAACCCTGTTACTGCTGGGGGACTGGAATGCATTACAATGTATTCCAAGCACCATGCTAGCTTACTGCCTAATTTCTCCCATGGTCACAGTAATATTATGGGTTGCCTGTAAAATTCACAGTACTATTATATACTTACGGTACTGTATATCATGCATAGGGGTGCCAGGTGTCCAGTATTGACCAAGACTGTCCTTTATTTGGCCACTCTGTCCAGTAACAAATAATTAAGAGGTAATACTGGACATGTATGTATATACCGGTATTACCTCTATGGGCGTAGTGACCTGACCGGCTGGAGTGGCCGCGGGATTTCCCCGAGCAGGGCTGTTGCTAGGGAGCTGGGCAACTTCCTCCATCCTGATTGGCTGCATTACCCAGAAGCAGCCAATCAGGTGGAGATGTCAGGAGCCTGGGGGTGGGGTCAAGGAAAGGAGGAAACAGCATGGAATGGAGAGAGGTGAAAGGGGTGTGTGCATGTGTCTGTCTCGAGTGCGTCGCACCTTTCACCATTGTGTCCAGTATTTTTGGAGAAGCCCCCTGGTAGCCTTCGTCATGCAGTATGTAGTGCGGGACTGCTGCTTGTTAACCTGACTCACATCTAACAAGAACTGGGGAGACCTGTTGTGTATACCCTGAATGAACAATTCAATGGTAGTTTAGATCAGTTTAAACCTTGCAGTCACCCTGCAGTATACTGTCTGTCACTGCTGAATTGTCATGACACACGCAAGCTGTGGGGTAAATTGATTTATTAGTTACACTAAACAGGCATGGTTGCTGTGAACACAGCTGTCAGAAAGCAGATACACCCTTAGGGGATGATTGGAATGGCCTGAATCTCCCCTCCGCATTGTGCCAGGATGTACCCGTACAGATGCACACAGCTGCATCCTCAGCATCCATGTTCTCTCTCTACCTCCTACACATATTCTATGCTCCCAGTGTATTCTGGCACACGCGGCTTTACACCCCTCAGGAGAGCTACGGACCGTTAAATGCAGATAGGGTTTTACTGTGCATGTTCTCAGCAGAGGCATTGGGGGCTCTGCGGGTTTCGCTGGAGCAGCACAGACCTAGAACAATTAAGTCGTTAAAAGGAAGAATGAAGCAAACAGCCATCTGCAAAACGAAAATAAGCAAGGCAGCAACAGGCAAGCGGCACGGGAAATCACCAGTATGCTTCTTGTAATGAGGAGAATGTCAACTCTAAATATACGTGTTCTTTGGTGTAATCAACTCTCAATGTAGTCTGCCTCAGTGGTGCAAGCATCCTGTGATGTTCAGAAGGAACTCGCTACTTATAGTACACAAGAACAGATAAAGGAGCTGGTATAAAACCGGGGTGCTTAACGGCAGTCTTCAAGAACCCCCAACAGGTCAGGTTTTAAGGATATCCCAAATTCAGCATAGGGAGTGCAATCGAAGACTGAGCCACTGATTGAGCCATCTGTGCTAAATTCAGAGCTATCTTTAAAACCTGACCTGTTGGGGGGTCTTGAGGACTGGAGTTATGGAGCATTAGAGGCAGAAAGTGGAGACCAGTTATTGCCGTCACACAACTGAGATAGTATTTTTTTGTTCTCTTGGTATATGTAGAAATCTGCGGTCATAATCATATCAGTTTTATTTTGCTGCATGTTAATGTTCTTTTTGTTTCACCATTTGTTATTATTATTATGCATTATCTACTCATCACAAAGGGAATATAACAGAATTATACATAGGGAAAGCTAGATACTACAAAATAAATAACTATTTATAAAAGGGGAAAATATCTGGGAAACATTGGGCTAAATCGGTGGCTCAGTCGAAGACAACTGTGCTGAAGCAGAGACAGATTGAGCCACCTGTGCTGAAGCAGGGATATCCTCAAAACCTGACCTGTTGAGGGGGGGGGGGGGGGGTTGAGGACTAGATTTGAGCACCCCTAATATAAAGGACATATTCAATGTCTCGTGTTCTCTTCTCCCAGCATGGCTTCTTTACGCCCCTCTCTTCATGCGCCAATTAACCGTTTCCCCTGCAGAGATTGGGACCGATGCTTTTCTGTTTTCATCACATCTTAATAGAGCACAGAGGGTCCATAGATTGTATGTATCAGCTCTCAGCTGTCTGACATTTGAATGTGACAAAATGCAATACATCAAGGAACATCATGTTCGTAACCAATACTAATTCTTCTCTTCCGGCTCGAAGGTGTGATGTATACGATTTGTGCCGGTAATCAGAGCCTCTCACAAAATACATCTACAGCAAAACCATTGTAATGGCCCCCGGGCAAGATATGACATCTAAAATTGTCAGGGAAGTTATTTCAACACATTACAGTATAATCATAATATGAAACAGGACCCATTGATACTGGTGCACAGGCTACCATGATATCCAAGGCTGCGCTGATAGTGTCGGCGACAGCGACGCACGTCGTGTCAAAATAAATGCATTGCCGCCGTCACGTGCGCTTATAGTAAGTGTGATGTGACGGCGCGACGGCTTGGTCGCGATCGCTGGAAGTTATCTCAATTTGATTTTTCCAGCGAACGCAGCGTGACGTCACGTCGCCGGCACTATAAGCGTAGCCTAAAGGAAACAGGTCAGCATATAAACAGCTTGTTGCAGCCAGGCTTCAGCTCAGGATTTTGTATACATGGAAACATCTCTCCATTGATTGTCCATTATTAAATGAAGTAAGTCACGGTGGAATTGAGTCCTTGCTATGGGGTTCTAGTATATGTCAATTTGGAGGTTAAACACAAGTCTATTAATCCAAGTGTTTTCCAATCTAGTTGGGATTGTGACGGCAGACACACAGAAAACCTAAAACAGGCATCTTACACATTGGGTGCTCTCTAAATCTCTCTCTCTCTCTCTCTCTCCACGTCTCTGTCTCTCTCTCTCCACATCTCTCTCTTTCTCTCCACATCTCTCTCTTTCTCTCCACATCTCTCTCTCTCCACATCTCTTGCTCTCTCCACATCTCTCTCTCTCTCTCCACATCTCTCTCTCTCTCTCTCTCCACATCTCTCTCTCTCTCCACATCTCTCTCTCTCTCCACATCTCTCTCTCTCTCCACATCTCTCTCTCTCTCCACATCTCTCTCTCTCTCCACATCTCTCTCTCTCTCTCTCCACATCTCTCTCTCTCTCTCTCCACATCTCTCTCTCTCTCTCTCCACATCTCTCTCTCTCTCTCTCCACATCTCTCTCTCCATATCTCTTTCTCTCTACATCTCTCTCCTCTATAACAAGAGCACAAAGCCACAGTGTCCTAACTAAGCTATTTGCACTGGGACAGCCACAGACATACATTAAACTGTTCCATGAACTGCAGAAACGTACATGGAAGAAAGGGCACTGTGTGCGTGGTGGGTGTGTGGTGCATGCAAGGCAGCCTAAGAACCTGCAAATGTGCACGTCTGCGCTTTGCCGTCAGTGCCATTATTACCAGCAACACTGGTCCCAAGACATACATAACCTCTTTTTAGCCAGACACACAGTAATACTAGTCAGAAAGAAATCAAGATGCAGTAGCAGAGTGTACAGTATATGAAAGGCAAGCCTGGGAAAAAGTGAAGGGAGTGATGTATGAAAGCATTAAAATGCATTGTCAGCACCCTGAGTGTAGTGATCTCTTAGAAAAATGCAAAACTTATAGCATACATACATTCTGTAGTGCTTATAAATCTTGGAATCTAAATATTTAAAATACACAGACTGCAGAAGTCTGTACAGTATATGGGAACAGCCCCCACACTTAAAACTGTGGAAGACATACTTATGCTGTACTGTGCACTACAGTGACTGATATAGCAGTGTATTAATGTGGGACGTTTCTTATGCAATAGGAAGCTTCACTCCCACTCAGAGCTGTATATATAATAACTTACGGAGGAATGGTTCTTGGTCCTGTTCAGAGAAACTCATACCCGCAAGCTGAGGCACTATCGGGGAGGTGAAAAAACCTAGGAGATTTGGTGGGGGTGGTGTTGGGGACAGGTAAACAGAGGGAGAGGTAAGAGATGATGGATAAAAGTAGACCAGGTAGGTCATGCAGGCAATAGGAAGTGGAGGAATAGGACATGAGAGGTTGGAATGAGATTCACAAGACGATGGTAAGGTGACAAGACAAGGGAGGGCAGAATGACGAAGGGACAGGATTGGTTGGAATGGTAGGGGCCAGAGAAGGGTAGAACATAGTAGGAAAGGGTAGGATGATGCAGGAGAGGAAGCAAGAGAAAGAAAAAATACAATTATTGAAAGACAGAAATGAAAAATAGACAAGTCAGTTGCTTTATGCAGTCATCAAACTCTATGCTGACCCTTCTAATCTCCCCAACATTCACAGTACAATCATGTGCGATCAAAGGAGGAGACAGATATTTTCTGAGAGCCTGGGACTTTCACAGAGTGGGAAAAAAATGGGCTTCTTGATAATCTAACTAGTGACCTTTGATGGCTGTTTTGTCACCTTCATTAACGTCAACTGGCAAATTGCAGGGTGGTGGTTTGAACAAAATGAGGAAATGCAATTTAGACACACAAAAACTCTTTGAACACTTACCTTTTCAAGGAAGCCTATCTGACATACCCTTAACATCTATCTCCTGCCCCCCCCCCCACCCCCCAACCCTATTGTGGCCAGCTGTGCGGCTTGACCAAACACTGTGCTAACACCCTCACCCCCAAACCTTAATGGGATCAGTTGTGCGGCTGGACCATGCTACACCCTGAAACATATTCCGTCCCACAATGAGCAGCCAGTTTACCTTTTGTTCCAACATTGACCCTTATTCCCTCTAGACTGTAAGATCTCAAGAGCAGGGCCCTCACTATCCACTTGCATCGGCATGCGCTTGTTTGTCCTCCTTATTTGGTCGGTGATTGTGTTTATGTAATATACATAACTTTGTACCCCACTGTACCATACTGCGGAATATGCTGGCACTTTACAAATAAATAATAATACTAATGTATTGCATTGTAGTGTTTGTAGCCCTCATTCATCTAGGGTAATTTCACCACTCTTTCATGAAATTTCAGTCAATTAAATTCTGTTCCCCTCAGCTCCTCCTCTTCTGTCTCATCTCAACATTTTCATGCCTGATTCCACGAAACGATCAGTGTATATCAGGGCACGTGCTGCTGCTTCTGTGCCATGACAAGTTGCTGCATGTGCACACCTTGCAGACCATCCCAATCCTTCCTCGCTCTGCTGGGTCAAGGAGACACCAGGTCTACGCCGAGCTTTCCAAAGCCCAGCATGTTCAGGGACAGGCACATTAACTGGAACAACATGATCAGAGCATCCCACAACAAGAACCTCTAATCAATGGGAGATAGGAAAATCACTTCCTAACGTTTTCCCCAGGCAGAGTCAGCCCCAGATTTGGCAAACTCTGCATCTCACAGCTGAGAAGGCGGAACTCCGCCGCACGACTTTAAATGACCAGATTACCGTGACAAGAGCACAAGGTTTCGGAGGGCCCAGACCCCTTCGTCAGCTACAGTACTCTAGTCCAGGGGTGCGCAATGTTTCCCTGCTATGCCACCCTGCTTGCTCGCGCCCTCCCCCCCCCCTCATCCCTTACCATGTCTCCGGCTCTCGTCGTCAAATGACGCCGCGGGGGTCACGTTGGGTCACGTTGCCGAAGACAAGGTAAGGCCGTGATTATTCCCAAAAAATGCCGGCGGCGCAGAAACAAAAAGCTGCCATCCAATTGAAGTAAACATACCGCGAGCAACATGCGCGCCGCCTGGAGCTGCAGGGCGGCAGACTGGAGAGGAGACAGAGGATTCTGTTTTGGGCAGGCGACGGTCGCGTCACGTGAGCGGTTGTTATTGTTATCATTACCATATGTCACGTGTATTACTGCTGTGAAGCGCTATGTAAATAGAGATATACATACATACCACTCATCAGAGATCTTCTTAACCAACCAGTGCGAGTGCACTGGGTTTTCCCTTTTTGAATTTCCCTTTTGCCAATCCAACCCTAGAGCTGACAGACTCTGATTCTCTACACCAAAACAGCCCAAGAGGTGACAGGCTCTGTATTCTGGCACGATCAAGTGCCAGAGGCAATAGGCTCAGTATTTGTGCACCCTGAATTCTTATTGATGACCATTTTTGTATCCCTGCTTCTCCTTGCACTAGAAGTGAGAGGATCTATATCAGACCCTGTAGGTTTATAATCACTGTGCTGATACTCTGGCATTTCTAGTGGAGAATTAACACAACAGAGACACCTGCAAGCAATGGCTTTAAAACCTTTTGGCCACCTTCACTGGCAGCTCTAATTAAACGATGGCTGCCTGGCTTTCTACCAGGGACAGAATACATTACCCAGGCTCACTGGCTATCCCCCAGCTGCAGATTAATCCCAAACTGCCTGGCTAGGCTCCAGACGTTTGTCCATCTGTATCAAACCGTCGAAGTCTACAGCTGGAATGCCCTGCTGGCTCCACCGTGAAACCACTTCAACAACTTGGGCTGAAGAAGAGGAGAGAAAACAAAACAGGGAGATATTCCTGGGTCTCTCCCATCTCATCCCTTCAACATTCTTCTCCCTCCTCTCTGATCCCCAAAATGTGACCTGTACAACTAGTACACAGGCCAGGATATGCTGTAATATAATATGATATATTGTATCAGTTACTTTATGTCATTTTGCTAAATGCTAACGGCATGGGTGAAACACTTCTTTTTTTTTTCTCTCTTTAAAAAATGTGGTTTTTAATATAAAATGTTATAATTTTTACATGATTTGCCCCAGTGTTTAAGTCAGTGTTTTTCAACCAGGGTTCCTAGGAACCCTTGGGTTCACCGGGCGTCCCTAAAGGTGTCCCTGTCATTTTCAGATCATTTTAAAATTGTACAAAATACACAATAATTTACAATGTATCTGATCTCAGACGCGCTATTAGAGAGGGTTGGGGTTCCTTACAATGCATCTAATCTCAGACGCGCTATTAGAGAGGGTTGGGGTTCCTTACAATGCATCTGATCTCAGACGCGCTATTAGAGAGGGTTGGGGTTCCTTACAATGCATCTGATCTCAGACGCGCTATTAGAGAGGGTTGGGGTTCCTTACAATGCCTCTAATCTCAGACGCGCTATTAGAGAGGGTTGGGGTTCCTTACAATAATCTGATCTCAGACGCACTATTAGAGAGGGTTGGGGTTCCTTACAATAATCTGATCTCAGACGCACTATTAGAGAGGGTTGGGGTTCCTTACAATAATCTGATCTCAGACGCACTATTAGAGAGGGTTGGGGTTCCTTACAATGCATCTGATCTCAGACGCACTATTAGAGAGGGTTGGGGCTCCTTACAATGCATCTGATCTCAGACGCGCTATTAGAGAGGGTTAGGGTTCCTTACAATGCATCTGATCTCAGACGCGCTATTAGAGAGGGTTGGGGTTCCTTACAATGCATCTGATCTCAGACGCGCTATTAGAGAGGGTTGGGGTTCCTTAGAATTTCACATAGGGTTCCTTAACCAAAAAAAGTTTGGAAACCACTGGCTTAAATGTAAGAATTACACTGTCATCAATATTTTCTCTATCCTAAATTTTTGCAAAGATCATACTGTGTGCTCTGCGCCTGGGGGACCCTGGAGTAATGACCAGTTTGGTAAAAGATAAGGGAACCCACCAGGTTTACATTCGGTCATGAAAGAAATGACTCCAGCTGAGAATGTAAACTCTGTCATAAAGGGGCCAATAAGTAATATACACAGTAGACGGTGATCTGATTACACTCAGTGAATTATAATAAAAAAATGTGTCTAGTAGTTAAATTGGCAAGAAAGAGGGTTGGGGAAGTGTGGTGCTGGTCATCATGGTCATGGTGGCAGCTGAAAAATACTTTTACTGAATAGGACCAAAGAGAAAAGAGTAGTAATTGCTCCTTTGAGAACAGCAGCCATTGTACTTGACAACCAGCAACCTTCTAGTATGAAAAGAAGCAGAACAGAAAGGCAGGTTTTACGAACACCATCATATTCTTCATCAGGTCTGAGGGTCAAACATTCCTCCAGGTTGTCCAGAACAAAATAGATGTTGTTGGGAAGAATAGAAGTGGCTTTCAGAGAGTAGCCTTCCAAACTAAGCATACTGTATATATTGTTACTAATGTGCGTAAGAGGGAAGAGGAGTATTTTTCTGAATGTGGTCAGGCCTCTCTCTAACTCTGGGTGTGCAAGGACATCAGCAAAAACACATGCGAGGGAAGGTCAGAGTCTGCATGGACTGGGAGAATCCACTCTGAACGCTCTCTAGTTTACTTATTTCAAGACTCTGAGAAGATGGAAAGAGCAGGAATGACTGAGGGGTGGATTGAGGCAGAGATGGAGTAGGCAGATGATGACGATGACAATGATGGACATGGTGTTGATGTGTGTGGTGCATAAACTGCTCGAGCAGGGCAAGGAAGTGACTAATTGGAGACGATGGAAGTGATGATGTGATTTTTGGTGCTGCAACTGTTAGTGGTGTAGGAGGTAATAGCATCAGTGAAGAATATGCTGATGAGAATCAAAATTACAGCCAATCACTCTGTAAGCAGCAGGCATCCATGGCCACTGCCCCCTCTAGTAGCACTAGGGTTTCTAGTATTAGAAGTATATTTTAAAGCAAAAGTGACATGCCTATATATTTAAAAGTAAGTAATAGAAAAGCTCACAAGCCCACCACAAACACCCACATTGTCAGCATCATAAAAAGCACACACTGTTGGGCGATAGTAATCAATGCCATGATATTTGTCATCGCCATCCTCAAGAGAACATGGCCTTGGTGGTGATACTGTGGGAGAGGCAAGAATATATTATTAGCCTCAGAAGCAGCAGCACAAAATGTTACACAACAGAAAACTGTTGAGGTGGAGAAGTATGAAGACGATAAAGTGATAGCACTTTATAAATGATTGGTACGACCTCACCTTGACTCTGTGTTCAGCTCTGGACACCATCGTTTCAGAAGAACAGAAATAAATTACAGATTGTGCAGATCAGGGCAACTAAAATGGTACATGGTCCACACCGTAAAACTGACCAGGAAAGACTGAAGGACCTTAATATGTGCAACTTCAAAGAGCAAAGAGAGGGGGGGATATGATAGAAACTATAAAAACATACAAGGTTTAAAAAAGTACAGGATGGGAGCATACTTGAGACAAAGAGACATGCTAGACCAAAAGGTCATGCTCTGAAGGGTGACAGGCTCCGGGGAAATGTGAGGAAGCACTTCTTCATGGAAAGGTTGGTGGATACATGACATAGCCTTCCCATAGAGGTGGTACGGGCTAATACAGTAGGGCAATTAAAAATGCTTAGAATAGACAAGGCTATCCTAAATATAAAATCTATGGTACCCATTCATACAGAGCATTTTTATCTGTACATAGATGTAAAGCATCATTCTCAACGTGGGTTCCTGGGCTTCTTTTTTGTAGGACTGTAGCACTGCATTAAACTCAGGGGTTTAAACCCATTACTACTGGAATGCACTGGGAAGCCTCCTGGAAAAAGTGTCCAAAGTGCAAAGGTACAGCTGTTGTACAACAGCACAATTACTGTTTCTTTACGAAACTTCGCTTTTGAGAAAACAAAATGGCATGATATTACAGAGAATTATGTAATTCCTGGTCTTAAAGCAGAAATATAGGATAACCTGGACTCCAAAGGGATTTCTCCAAACAATTCAAACTACTGTTTTCTTGTTAACATTACTTTGAACGATTTAAGTAGGAATGAGCGTAAACATTTAAAAGCCTGAGAAAAAGAGAAGGAAAGAAGTATACTTTAAGGATCTTTCCTGCATGTTCCCTCATTATCACGATAATCACACTCTCCTCGTCTCTCACTCCCTCAGTCTTTTGGGACATGCACTTGACCAGCGGCTTCCAACCAGCGAGTGGAGATGCAGATGTGGGGATAAGCTTGGACAGTGCAGATGTGGAGAAATGCAGATGTTCGAACGCCAGCACATTCCTTCCGGAGTGGAGGAGGTTCGGAGGGAGGGGTGCGGGGGGTGAATTCAAGGGAAACAAAGAGAATGAGCAGAGGATAACAGACTAAAGTAATATAACAAACACATAGGGACCTCCAAAAAGGAAAGCTAAAAAGGCACATGTATACAGAAAATGTACTTGGTCACACTATTATTTTTGAACATCAGTTCTCATCAATGAAAACAAACATGCTGCAATATACAGCAATACTAAGCATGGTTAGAATTATCCAGCAAAGTAAAGCTTCTTCTCTTTAAAAAGCTTATTCCAAAAAGATATTTACAGTAGTTGATCACTGATGATCTCTCAGTCCCACTGGCTCAAATTAGTATCAACGGGATGATCTCTTCTGCAAAGATGGTCTTTGGTACTGATGTATATACTGTACTTATAGACAGTGTGGTTGTGCTGTATAATGGTAGATCTGGAAGGGGCCTCAGATAGAAGGCAATTTTTAAATGATAGCACTATTTAATGTGCTTAGGTGATACCTGAAAAACAAGTTTAAAAATCTTTGTGATTCTTTATATAAAGTACAATCTAACGAATGTTCTCATTAAGGAAAGACAGCAGCAGCCTTTCTTCCATTATCAGTCTGTGATCATCAACAATCTTCCCTTGGCACAGCACTTTCTCTGTTCCAAACAGCTTGCTATTCTCATCAGAGTATTTGGAAGGTAACTGTATCCAAGACTATAACTAAATAGTTTTTTTTTTTTTTTCCCATAGATACATAAGTGATTACAAATATGAAAGGCAGGAGTTGCCAGAGTATTTCATTTCTGTGTTCTCTGGGTCAGGGTGATTTCATCTATTGCAGCCTACCTACAGAACCTCACTATGGCCCAGACCCACAAAAGGGGCTTCCCGTCACGTACGGCAAACCTGTGAGCATGTGACTTGTGTAAGTGATAAGGGTTAATACATACAGCTATCCAGCTGACACTTATATCCCAATCCATCACAATATATCTCAACTCACTGCTACCACCAAAAATAGTTTCACGTTTTAATTGCAGAGTTCTTGATCTCTGTTTACTGGAAAACAATATGGTTAACACACAAAAGTCCATTGTTTGCAAAATGTGTCCGAAAAAGCAATTACTCTCCAAAATTTGCTCATTTCAGTTAGGGCACAAAAACAGTACTTATTACATTTTAGATTTAACATACAAGAGTAGTACAGTGCTTAGTTACAGAAAATAATGTTATAAGAAACATACAGTTTATTATTCAGACAGTTTAATAAAAAATAATGGGATAAAACAAACAAAAATTCCACAATATACCACATATTATGCTTCTTCTCAAAGGGTCTTGAAATATGTGAATTCACGTGTCATAGAGTTAACACTGCCTAAGTATAAAAATACTCCATAACTTTCATTCCACAACACCTAGAAAGATGCCACCTTCAATGTTGCATTTGTATATTAAAATACACGTGGACACCTATCTTCAAGGGAGTAACTTTAATATTTTACGGTGACATATGTATTTAATATGTAACATAGACCAACCTGTCATATTTTGTATCAATTTAATCAGATGAGCACCCTTGTCACGAAGATATCTTTCACATCCTTATGAATGCTATCGAATCCCAAATTCGAATCCCAAATATCTTATATTTAGTAAAATTGTACAGACATGTGTAATGTCTTCCTGGCCACTCCCTCCTGTTTTATCCTGATCACGGAGGAATTCCTTTTAAGCTAAATAAAGACGCTCTTTTTAATTTCCACTGTCAACAAGGGTTGTGGCTCTATTATTTTAATCACCCCACAGTCCCATACCAGGTTGCTCTTAGATAACCCCACCTTTAGACAAAAGCATAAAAAAACAAGCGAGGTCATTGTGGCCATACCCCAATAAAACAATACATGTACTTTTAGATGTAACTTGGAACTCAAGTTAACCTTTTGTGTGCTGAAGTGGGAGAATATTAAATACAGATAGGGCCTATCGTCACACCCCCATTCAAATGCATGGCAGTAAAGGCATGATAAAGCTTAGCACCCTTTTCTGAATATGGGCCTGTGTGAGTAATGGCTTCTAAAACAGGCTACTATTTGGGCCACTTGGTCTGTCACCTTTAGGTGTGACTGTTGATAAAGTCTTACAGTGTTTGTGACGACAGACTCGATCTATATTCTGTATTTGTATAATCCAGCGCATAAAGGGTTAAAGTATGTATTTTTTTTAAAGACCTATTTTTCTTCTATGTAAAGTTAAACTGGTCTAGGTATTTATTGGTCACTAAAATGAGGAGATGTTTAGATAAGAGGACAGGGGGGGGGGGGGGAATGCATGTTTTTTTTTAAATAGGAGTTAGGCCCGAATGTCCTTGCCTGTTTTCTGTGTTTGTCAACCCTTGTTGCCAGCGGTAGTATCGAAACTCTTGGATGATTCAACGCTCGACCTAGTACCAATATATAGTCATGTCTACGGTGCACTGGGATATATACATATTAGAAGAACAAAGGTGTAAAACATACTGTTTACACAAGATCCCAAGTTACTGCACTCAGAGTCAATCGTGTTTAATGGACTATAATAGTCAGGGCAATCAAATGTCCCATTGGGGGAGATAACATTTTACTTCCTTCAAAATGACAATGGTGGGTATCTAATTATAAGGCACAAAAATAATAACATTTTATTGAATGTAATTAACAGCGACGACAATAAAAATTTATGCTGGCAAATATTTTTATTGTTGTTGCTGTTAATTACATTCAATAAAATGTTATTCATTTTGCGCCTTATAATGGGACATTTGATTGTCTGACTATTATAGTCCATTAAACACTATATTGACCCTGAGTGCAGTAACTTGGGATCTTGTGTAAACAGTATATTTTACAACTTTGCTGTTCTGCCAGTGGTAGTAAACAGAGCGTCTTTATGTAGCGTACAAGGAATTCCACGGTGATCTGGATAAAAGAAGAGGGTGGGGCCAGGAAGACATTCCAGTCACAAGTTTACTAAAAAAAATAAAGAGATCTTGGATCCGGTATGATTCACAAAATTAACAAATATATCTTTGTGCCATTTGAAATGGATTAAATGATGCTAAACAATCCCCGATTGTGAAAGTGCAAATGTCAGATACAGTATTTGTTTTCCCCTAAAAATTAGGAGTAGCTTTGCTAAGATTAATCTTTCACCTACACACATTGATGCTGGCCCCACCATTCTAGGTGCTATAGAAAGAAAGATTTGGGGTATTTTTATATTCAGGCTTTTTTTTTTCCACTGAATTTTTTCTTAGCAATTTTTGGGGGGAAGGGGTACAGAAAAGAAAGATAGGGTATTAGTAAGGGGGTGGGAGGGGTTTGGGACACAGTGTACATGCATCATTGATACAATATAATTTAATACAGTTACATCTTCTCATTCACAATACAGTACATATACATACATTTTATGTAAGTTTGCAGATCTATTGACCATTCTGAGGGGGCCTTTGTGGGTGTTTTGTCATATTAACATGGCATCTATGACCGACCGTGGTTGTAGGTATAAATTACACCATGGTACCCAGGTTGCAGTGAATTCATACATTGTCTCGTAGGAATGCTTTGATCTTTTCCATATGCATTATTTCCCACATCTTATTTAGGACTGAGGAAAGTTCCGATGTCGGCTGCTTCCAATTGGCCACTATCCTACATCTTATGGCCCAAAAGAGATGTGTAATACGTTTTGCTTGGAATTTGGTAGTTTTTGGGATAGGTCGGTTTAGCAATGCAACCCAGGGGTCCAAGGTGAGATGTAAGCCTAACATTCTGTTTAATAATATTATAGATTTGGTCCATAGATCCTTGATTTCTTTACATTTCCACCAGGTGTGTAGCATTCTCTCTATCTGTCCACATCCTCTAAAGCAGGGGTGTGCCCCCCAAGGGGAGGTGGGACATTTTTGTAGGGGGGACGTGGTGGTTGCATGCATGCATTTGGGATTTGAATTTAGAATTCAACAAAGGGAGTGTTAACGCTATGATGCGTGAATTCTCATATTTCCAACTCAAGACCCTTTGCCGAGCCCAATATGTGGTAATGTATGTAAGGAATTTCTGTTTGTTTTATCCCATTATTTTGATGAAACGGTCTGCATATTATACCTTATGTTTCTTGTAACATTCTTTTTCTGTAACTAAGCACTATACAACTTTTTGTATATTAAATCCAAAAGGTTTTGCTTGGGCCCTTAATGAACTTTGCACACTTGGAAGAGAGTAACTACATTTTCGGACACATTTTGCTTCAATAGATTTTTGTGTGTTTATCATATTTATTCCTAATAAACAGGGGGACAAAGGACCCCTGGAGGTAAGACTGTTTATCCCTGGTGGTAGCTGCAAGTTTGAGATATTGTGACGCTTGTGGGGAGATATTAGTCATTTTAGGGACCCTAAGGGCAGATAAGTGAGGCAGCTGGATAGCTGTGTGTATTAAGCCTTATCAAATAAACAAGCCACGTGCTGACAGGAGTGTCATTTCGGGACAATGTTCCTTTAAAGCTCACTCCCACCACACCATAGAATTGCAACAGGGTGAAGATACCCATCCTTGTTCTTTAATGTAAGAAATGTTTATAACAGCTATTTAAATGTAGTTCCGAGCGTCTTACCCTGAACAGCACTAATACCATGGAATGTACAATATCTACGGCTTCTGTTCCGCTGAAGGCGTACAGTAGCTTTGTAGTAAGAGCAGTGCCTTTGATGCAGGCAAACCCCCCGGGACTAATTCCAGCCATTTACGTTGTAATCTCAGGAAAGTAAATTCAAATCCCTGAAAGTGTAAGCTTTTTGGGACGGGAACTTGTGTCTGTAAAATTGTATCTGCAGCACTTCGTAAACTGTGCTGTACATGAAAAAAAATGCTACTATTATTATTTCATTAATAACTAATTAGGGATCCATACTGGTTTTTTTTTTGTGGCTAGAAATTATGTAAATTCAGATATACCTTTTGTTTTCAGGTATGTCCTAATTCCAAATTCCAGATGTAAAAATGAGACCCATACCACAGACATTTTCAAATTGGGGGCTATAATGACAAAACCGTTAGTCTTTAAGAAAAGCTCAGATACTCCCTAGCCTAGATTTTAAGGGTTTCCAAGCTGTGTATCAGTGTGCAGTCGTTTGTTTTTATTTAGTTTGTCATTCTGTTTATGGATCCACTGTTCCCCCATTTTACTGCCCTGCAGAATTTGTTGGTAATAAATGAGAATAAATAATGAATACAACATTTATGCTCTAAAGAAATCCGGTATTGCATTTTTTTTCCTGCAATATTTAGCAAGGAAGTGAAACTGCTGACTAACGAAAAGTAATGGAACTCTGGGTTTGTAAATAAAAAAAGGTGGTAATTCCCATTAGTACACGTCAACATCAGACGTCTGCACTTTATCAGTAGTACCATTTGTTTGGTACAAATCACCTGTGGATCAGCCTTTCCCTTTGCATTCCCTCCACTCGAAAAGTGAACCCAACACAATATAAACCGCCTAGAACTCTCCCCCCAGGGGAAACCCATGAGCTGTGATGACTGGTCACCTGCACCTCCCTGTGTAAAATCCCCTACATTTTAGGCCTAGCTGCTCTGTGTGCGTGTAGTTTTCTGCTCCTACAAGTTCTATCGTCTCGTGGGAGGAAGCGGCAGTAATGAGGCTGGACCATCAGGACGTGTATAAAACAAGCAGCATCATTATACGCTGGGCAATGCTCATTAACATGGAGGACGGGGAATATGTTGTTCCCTATTACTGTACGTAGAGCCAAACCTGGCAGTTCTTCTGAGTTTTAGTTTTTTTTTGTATATCTCTACCAGGTCGGGCAGTACAGGCACATGGGGGGTATAGGTGAGATTAAAAAGACAGTGAGAATGTAAGAAACGCTGTATGACTCGTCTCTGCAGCATTCTTTCTACAGTCACACATCACAGGGGGGCTCAACTCCAGTCCTCAAGCCCCCACAACAGGTCGGGTCTTCAGCACAGGTGGCTCAACCAGAGGCTCAGTCGAAGACTGAGCCTCTGGTTGAGCCACCTGTGCTGAAGCAGGGACCGATTGAGCCACCTGTGCTGAAACTGGGATATGCTGAAAACCTGACCTTTTGGGGAGGGCTTAAGGACTAGAGATGAGCACCCTGACATATAAGACCCCTTAATGAAAGTGTATATCTTCCATTTCATTTGGTATTACTGTTCATAGATAACCCGGAGGGAGGCCACTATACAATAAGTGGTAAAGCTTCTTCCCCATGTCAGGAAAGCTTTGAGCTCCGTTCAAATGAATAAGCACGTTGAGTAGGCGTATACAGGGGAAAGCTTCAAAACAAATGATGGATGAAACCCATTTTCACATTTTGTACAGAAGGCGTCACATGGCTGAGCACTTTCACTTGATTAAAATGACAGCACATGTAGGATTGCCCAGCACAAGGCGTCCTCAGCACATCATACTGCAAAGCAGATCACAGCAGTCCCCTGCAGTGGGCAAGAGCCGAGCGGTGTCAGTAAATCTATCCCGTGCTTCTGGTTTCCTGATCGGTGATATGATGCTGCTTCAGAACGCTGAATGACCTCAGAGATGCAGCTTAGTTTCGTCCTTCGTGGCCAGACACGTGTCTTCCCAAAAATATTTTTAACACAAGCCGAGCCATGCGAGTCATGAGCTAAGGATGCCCCAGTGAGTGAGGCCTGCCAGCCTGCCCTTTCCTGTTTATACAACACCCTCTCTGACCCTTAATAAAGCAAACTCGAGCACTGGCTAAGTGTGTAGTATAACATCCCCTCTACGTGCTATATCACACTCTGTATTACCAGCACTGCGGCGGTGAAATTCCTCTGCCAGGTACCACTTCTGAAATGGTCCAATTTCTGCTGCTGAATTAGGTGATATTTCGACACTTATAAAAATGGAAAAAGTAAAACGAAATTCTGCCGCAAAATGTCAGTAATACAACGAGGAGGTGCTCAAAACATCCTGATTGCATTAGCGCTGAGAGGTAAAATAGTCTGTTCTGTCCACGAGTTTAAGGAGTGCCAGTGTTTGTAATGTGTGCAGACAGCCCCCATATTCTGCAAGACAATTCACAGCACCTGCACTGCAGACCTCTCTCATCATGCAGAGCAATGACCCCAAGATTATGTATTTACACTGCCTCCGTTGTGATGAACAGGTTACAATTAACCTATTTGCTTTAAAGCTATACAATGGTTCGGAAGGTTTATAGTGGCAATTCATCGTCTAGGAAGGCTGACCATACTGGGTATGTGGGCAAGTTTTGTGCAGTGTCAAACTACCGGTCATGTTTTAATCCGAACCTCAGACTCTGCGAATACAACTCACCCCAAAAATAAAGGACTTTAAGCCCCAAGAAAACAGTTCACAAGCCGAGTGCCTGTACTGTTCTACTTTGTACAGCACCGTTTATAATTCCAGCACCTTATGAAGGAGATGACTAACACAAAATATGTTGTCATCCTCTACAGGAGAGGAAGAGCTATCATCTATCCCAGGGGTGTTCAACTCCAGTCCTGAAGACCCCCCAACAGGTCAGGTTTTCAGGAAATCCCAGCTTCAGAATTGGTGGCTCAATCAGTGGCTCAGTCTTTGACTGAGCCACTGATTGAGCCACCTGTGCTGAAGCAAGGATATCCTGAAAACGTGATCTGTTGGTGGCCCTTGAGGACTGGAGTTGGCCACCCTTGATCTATCCCATACATGCCACTTATTAGTCACTGCTACGGTGCCTGCAATACAATGTAAACCCAATGCATAGAAAGCCCCTCCAGCACTGTGAGCAGAAGCCGCCTACCCAGTGCTGCCTCTAGACAATAAAACTCAGAGAGAGGAATTGACAGAGACAAATGCTACTTGTTAGGGCCCAAGCAGCAGACGGTCCGAGTCCAAGATTGGAAGATGTGAGTTCCCTACCTGTGGAAAAGGGTGCTGGAGCAATCGAGGGGGTTGACTCTGATATACTGTCAGGCGGCAAAGCCGTGCCGCTGCCGATCTCAGTGCTGCCGTTGTCATCTGCGAACAAAGTGAGATCATGTGCTGGGTTAACAAGCCGGCATCCACAAAACACACACCAACAATAGCAACACACACCCCTGCAGCTGGAGCGCACACTCACATGTTCTAAGGGTGCTGGAAGCAGTGGTGCAGGGGGTGCCGCAGTCTCCAGTGTTCATACATTGTTACATGATGTGTGTGTGTGTGTTACTGAGTTTGTATGTACAGTACCCCCACCCAAAAATATGTTCCTGCATGGTCCCAATTGCTATTAACTCCTCTTCCAAAGCTGCGTGCAACGTATTACTCAGAAATGAGATGCCCCACTGGCAGAGCAGGGTGTTAATAGGGTGAGACATTAGGTTTGTACATAAGGAAAAGTAACGGCTGCATGGGGGTCAGTAAGGGATCTGGCAATGCCCCCAGTGTTGAATACATCAGAGGTGAGTAAACTTTTTACTCCGCGTCCCCCTTTTCATTTCATCCGCGATATTAGTCGGGCCCCCCCCCCCTGCCTGATGTAATAAATCACGTGACTTTTTTTTATTAATCTGTATAACAATTTTAAAACAGTAAACCCCTAACAATTACAGCTTTCATGGAAAAGGACCCTCCTGTCGGTTAATATTGTTAGGGCAACAGGACAAGCAATGCGCAGAATAAACCTTTCAAGCATGGCAATGTTCTGCAGAATAAGAAGCTGGGAGTGCCTGGAAAGATTCTCAATACCTGACTGCACCATGAATGGTGTTACTTTTTCAAACATTGCCTTTTTACCTACAATGCTGCATTAAAGCAGCAGTTCAAGCAATATCCTACATGTGTGTTTTTGTAATAAATCAGTTCTGTACTATGAGAAAATACTTGTAGCATTTAAAAAAAAAAAATGTTATAAAGATATTTTTTTTTATTTTTTTCAACTTAAATTTTATTGATAACGTACGTGGTTTACAAACATGGCAACCCGTTGTATTAAGAGAACAACTTCCAACCGGTAAGAATCAACCACGTGTAGGTACTTACAAAACCAGACATATGGTTTTGAATGTTTCTAAGGCTGCGTCCAGGGTCAGCGTTTATGCGCTTAGGCGCTGACCCGTGCTGAGGCGCGCTGACGCTTCTCAGTGAGCCCCTGCAGCCGCAATGAGAGCGGCTTTAGCAGGAGCTCACGCACGCTTCCACAAGCGTGCAGAAGCGTAGGTCTTTTTCAAATTATAGATTTTTGCAGGGCCGGACACGTGAGCGGTTCGCCCCATGAGGGCGAACCAGCTCCGTGACGTCACAAGCCCCCCCCCCCTGACACGCCCCCAGACTGCGCGCGGACCAAGGCCAGGGAAAGCACTCGCTTTCCCTCAGCCTCCGCGCGGCTGCAGTCCTATGGACGCAGCCTAATGTAGGAAGCATTTCCAAAGTGACAGCCCCTTCCCCTTCTGATAGGCTCTGGGTCTTGAGCCCCGCCCTCTCTCTAGCAGTGCACCAATTGTTTCTAGTCACAGTCAATCATATTCTAGGACTACATTGCCCACAATGCTGTGCAAGAACTGAATTAAATAACCCTGAGCAAGCGATCGATTACAGGAGAACGGATCGATCGGCAACTTAGCTAATCACTTGTCAGTGTGCAGATTGTATTGATGCGCAAATTGAGTGGGGAAAAAATATATATACTTTTTAAAAACGGCAGCTTGAACTGCAGCTTTTAGTAGAATAAATAAAGCCAATTGAGCACCAGCTGTGCAGATAAAGGTGTGTGTGGGAATAAGGTCAAACAAGGGGAAAGTCACATAACCGAGTTTGGGAGCAAAGTCTAGCACACCTGAGTCACTATACAGACGCACTCCCCACTATAGTGGCGGAGAACGAAATCCTGGGATAGAGTATGCGGGAGAATGGGAATATTTCCTGTGCATGTCTATGAAGCAGGCAGTGCAACGAGAGCTGCTGAGTCCAGGCTGCTGCAGACCGTGCAGAGGTGCCCGCGCGCAGCGTGATCTCATTGCCTTAAGGCATTGATCGCGCCCATAGACCGCAAGGGCACATGCGCGCAACAGCAGCAGGAGGGGGCACGCGATGCGCGAGGAATCAATTGAAACTGATTTCTCGGGGCGACGGGCAGGTCACGTGAGCGGTTCGCCCAATGAGGGTGAACAGCTCCGTGACGTCACTGACACGCCCCTACGCACGCCGCCCGAAGGCGCATCTAGCATGTCTGAAAAGCGCACCCGCTTCACGCGGGTGTCGTCACGGACGCGCACATGCCTCCGCGCGGGCGAAGGCTGTATGGACTCGGCCTAAGTCCGAGTTCACAAGACACTGCAGAGCAGTGTGATACAGTTGTAACCTATGCTACTGCAAAGACAGAGATTTGTGCCACTTCAACAACAATACAGGCATACCCCGCATTAACGTACACAATGGGGCCGGAGCATGTATGTAACACAGGCATACCCCGCATTAACGTACACAATGGGGCCGGAGCATGTATGTAACACAGGCATACCCCGCATTAACGTACACAATGGGGCCGGAGCATGTATGTAACACAGACATACCCCGCATTAACGTACACAATGGGGCCGGAGCATGTATGTAACACAGGCATACCCCGCATTAACGTACACAATGGGACCGGAGCATGTATGTAACACAGGCATACCCCGCATTAACGTACACAATGGGGCCGGAGCATGTATGTAACACAGGCATACCCCGCATTAACGTACACAATGGGACCGGAGCATGTATGTAACACAGGCATACCCCGCATTAACGTACACAATGGGGCCGGAGCATGTATGTAACACAGGCATACCCCGCATTAACGTACACAATGGGGCCGGAGCATGTATGTAACACAGGCATACCCCGCATTAACGTACACAATGGGACCGGAGCATGTATGTAACACAGGCATACCCCGCATTAACGTACACAATGGGGCCGGAGCATGTATGTAACACAGGCATACCCCGCATTAACGTACACAATGGGACCGGAGCATGTATGTAACACAGGCATACCCCGCATTAACGTACACAATGGGGCCGGAGCATGTATGTAACACAGGCATACCCCGCATTAACGTACACAATGGGACCGGAGCATGTATGTAACACAGGCATACCCCGCATTAACGTACACAATGGGGCCGGAGCATGTATGTAACACAGGCATACCCCGCATTAACGTACACAATGGGGCCGGAGCATGTATGTAACACAGGCATACCCCGCATTAACGTACACAATGGGGCCGGAGCATGTATGTAACACAGGCATACCCCGCATTAACGTACACAATGGGGCCGGAGCATGTATGTAACACAGGCATACCCCGCATTAACGTACACAATGGGGCCGGAGCATGTATGTAACACAGGCATACCCCGCATTAACGTACACAATGGGGCCGGAGCATGTATGTAAAGTGAAAATGTACTTAAAGTGAAGCACTACATTTTCCCACTTATCGATGCATGTACTGTACTGCCATCGTCAGAAACGTGCAGAACTGATGTAAATAAGGCATTTGTAACAGGCTCTATAGTCTCCCCGCTTACGCACAGCTTCGGTACAGGTAGGGAGCCAGTATTGCTTTTCAGGACGTGCTGACAGGCGCATGCGCGCGCTGCCGTTTGCCTATTGAGCGATATGTACTAACTTGCGAGTATACTTAAAGTGAGTGTCCTTAAAACGGGGTATGCCTGTACTTACCTTTCATTTTATATGACAACACTTCAGAGATCGGGATGCTATATACTACCGCCTTCCTTTCCTCCCTACGTTGCTCCCCTAATGATGTTATGCACATAACAAGCTTTATAAAAAGCCACTAGTTGAACTGGTGGGTACCATTAATAATATTATAACACTTTGCACTTATGCCTTTTTTTTAATGGCTTCACGTTGCAATGAATCATAAGAACTAACATGTCAAACTCTCATGTTGGTTAATGTATCACTTCAATGCCAAAGGCTCTTGCAGATGAAGGGTTAAAGATAAGATAACCTGTTACAAGCCCATACAATACTTTGCAAGTACTGTACCAATACAGCTGCTAAAACTCGATGCAAAAAAAAACGTGTTCTATGCTTATCATCATGTCATCTGTGTTCCAATCAGCCACGCACTGTAAGGTGGGTGACCTTTGATAAGTGTAGGCAGCATTTTTGCCGGTTTCAAGTCATGTAAGAACATGGCCTACATAGAATCATATGGGTGTGTTTTTAACACAACACAGAAATCGGAAAAAGGTATGTTTGTGCAGCTGTCTGTTGCAAATGTATCACAATTGCCATGCAGCTATATGCCTGCCCATACAGCCCAGGTGGCATAATAATAGAAGTTCCTTGCTGTACATGTATGTATCATCATATTCAGCCCTTGTTGATCCGCGGCTGGGTGAAGGCCTCACCTATGATCTTCCCGGCAATGCGGGTGCCGCCTCCCTTCTCCACGTTGCTCCAACAAATGTCCTAATTTTATTTTCACGTCTTACTTCTGTCATCGGCGTGGTCTTTTGACAACCCTTGGTGTATGTACGTACAAAGACTGTATGATCACAGGCTCATTTTCAGGGGACTGTATTTTTGCCCACCATATACTGTATATTTATATATTACCGCACTCACATATTTTTCTACTTGCTCGTTTTATATTTAGATCGTATTAGCTGAGAAATTCAACCAAAAGGTGAAAATACACAGTGCATTGCCAGCACTGAAAAGGCCTATTATTTAATGTATGTAGCACCCTGTTATATTTCTATGGTCTGGCATATAAATCCTGGTAATAGCAGGCAGTGCTAGAGTTAAACCCCTAGCACATGGCCCTTGCATTTGAGTCAGTACCACCTAAAGTGATATTGTTGCAGTTATCAGGCACATGCCAGGGTGAGGGCTTCCTACAGGCTACAGTAGGGCCTGCCCAGTTACTGGGACAGAGAAGCTAGCCCCTCCCCTGGTATAAAAGTGTTATCCTATGCTAATTAGTCCAGTTGTGTCTGACCCTCCTGAGTCCTGGTCCTAATTCTGCCCAGACTCCTCCTAAGTCCTGTCCTGGGGATGATACCCCTGGGTAAGAATATGCTAGACTGAGGTTGTTAGTCCTTCTAAGGCTATCTGTCCAGGAAGGAGAGAGGGTTAAATTGCCTCAGACATCCAGTTCCTGCTGGAGCCTGATACAGGTAAGGGTGGGGTTAATTCCCTCTGGCCCTGTCTCGTAAAAGCCTATCTATCTGTCATGGGAAGGGGAGGGGGCTAAATTGCCTCAGGCATTCAGTTCCTGGGGGGTTAATTCCCTCAGGCCCAGTCCCTGCTGCACCGTGCATCTGCCCAGGTAAGGGTGGATGCTATTACATTTGAAGGATGATGCATGTAACGGGACTATTTGCTGATTCTACCAAGACTCCAATAAACCGGTTCCACTTTACCATTCCTGGCACTCCTGAAGTGATTCATTTACCAGTTCCTGTGAGGGGTGAATCACTGCCTCTGGCTGGGCCCTTACAGGTGGAGGCGCTGCACCACATCTAGACTCCAAGCTTCCTATACGCGGAGGCCCAGGCTCCAAGTTTACCAACAGGTGAGCATCACTAACACCAACTACCCAAAGATATCCTGCCCGAGGGGATAGGGGTGTTACATGTATAAAATATATATATATAATAATAATTTATTGGATAATAAAGAAAAAGATTACATGCCAAAAAGTTTCATTGTTGACGCATTTCGCATTGAAACCTGAACCTTTATGAGAGAATGAACTGGGTTACCCCCACCACTATAGGATTATAGATACTGGGCAGTAATCCAGGTCTCCAACACTACTTTAGTCTACCAATTGTTAATCATAAAAAATATAGAGCAGGGCCCCACTAATACGGCGGGTTCCGTTCTGAGGACCCACCATAAAGCAAAAGCGGAACTGGCGATTTTCGTTATGTGCGCATGCGCAGACCGGCAATGCGCCGTCCTGCGCATGCTCAACCTCGGTAAATACCCCCATTCTGCGCATGCGCAACCCCGGCCTGCGCATGCGCAGACATGGTGGCCCCCTGTATTTCGGGACATAAAGTGTTGCCAGTATCTATAGATATGTACTTTATTAGTGGGAGGTACAGGATGGTCTCTCTTGGGGCACCTCAGTGATTGCTTTCCGTATGGATTGACGAGGAGTTCTGAAGATAAGTGAGCGACAGTGGTTTGTCTTTATAATGTTGTTATCCTCATCAGCACAGGACACTTATATTAATGTAACTTGAAAGGACTTCTTACGCTTGAAGTGTAAAACAAGTGAACCTTATATGGGAAAGGACTTTCTGCCCCTCATCTATATAAAACAGTTCAACTCAACGGCAACAGAAGACTTGACTTGGTTTCTTGTTGGCTAGATATGATGCATCTTGTAGTTTCTGCACATCCAATAAAGTGTCAAGCTGCTTTTCTATGCCAGGGATGCCTCTGAGCTCTGCTCATCTGAATGGAACTCCGAGCTTCCCGGACATGAACAAATACAAAGCATATTAGGCAGCAGTGAAACTGAAATAGAGAATCTCCTGGAGCTGTACCGCGGACCCCGATTTCCAGGTCCCTCCGCCTCATTCCACTTTCTGACATGTGGATTGTAGCTTCCTATTGGCCCACCGGAGACAGACTGTCCCCAGAGGCCATATTTTTTGGTCTTGGGAGAAAGGGGTTCCTGGAGGTCAGGGCACCATGGATGGGAAAAGGATACAAAGAAGAAAAGGACCCAAAGAAAAGTGACACTCTTAATTTATCTTATTTATTTTGTTGCATCAAAAAGTGCATATACAAAATAAATAAGATTAAATAAGAGTGCAACTTTTCTTTGGGGTCCTTTTCTTCTTTGTCTGCTTTTGAATAGCTATTGTATAGCCCTATAAATTGCACCACCAACTATGATAGATTTTTATAATTATCACAATTATTACATCTGTAGCTTTTATACATAACCACCCCCTTAGAATTAATTCCACAATGGATGGTCTGTGAGGTCACTCCAGTTCAGGTGATGTCAAAAAATCCACCCCCCAAAGAAGTCAGCATTGGGCCCTTTGCGGTGATAATTGTAGGCCACACTGAGCAAATTACTGTAATTAATCTGGGGGTTTTTTTTGCAATTCAAATGAGCTTGTTTTATGATATAAGAAATGCACATCAATGTGGTCCATTGTGCTGGCCAGATGTATGTATTTGGTGGATAATATTCTCCATTCCAGGAATTCTATGCTCTATTGTTGTACAGCAGTTTACTGTTCATATTTTCAGTTGCAAAGAACCCTCCCTTAAAGTCCTGCGATCATAACCTCCTCACTGCTAATGGATCCTAGAACACATACAGTATACAATAGATATTGTATACATTACAAATACAATACATATTGCTCTGGCACCAAATGGGTTAATCACTTGTGTCTGTCTGTGCTCTCTATCCTCGGTCTCTTTGTATTATCCATCCAACATGAAACATGCCTACCTCCTGAGGCTTCATCTGCCACAAGGTCTTCATCATCAGACAGGTCTCCGTATCCCCACTGATGCTTCCCTGTCCGTGTGTCAGACTCGCTCTCTGGAAAATAGACTTCATCCAAAACCTTGGAGCTGTGCAGTACCTGTGTGAGAGAAGAACCAACACCCGGAGTGAGTGTCATCAACACACAAAGGATAAAGAAGCCCCCAGCACCGTATACGGGAGTCAGACAAGAATTTCCGCGAAGTGTCTTAGGCGAGTGCTGGTGCATCTACTGAAGAACATGATAGCAATCTGAGTACCGTTTAATCCCACTGAGAAGACTTGCAAAACTGTAAAAGCACTCACCAAAACAACACATTCATTACAATTTGAATCTGAAACATGTTAACAAGATTTGTGCATCTAAGAAAAAAGCCTAACAGTGAAAATGACAATCACAGGTATCCAAAAATACACACTACATAATGATTTTGTTCTGTGCTACCGAAGCTAGGAGCGTGAAACTAATGGAGAAAAGAAAATAATTCAAATGTACAGTAAACAGACTACCTGTACACAGCAATTTGTAAAATGTGATTTTGCAAAGAAACGTTTGATCAATATCCATCATCTTAATTTAGTTATAACTTAGAAGTTTTTATTTCCTTCAAATTTTTCTGGTTTATATGCTCTTCTTTATGTAAGGTTTTTTTTTGTGTTTTAGGTCTGTCTGATTAACAAGTTTGCAAACCACTTCAATGCAATCACTACCCCGGCAGCTTGGCTTGCAACCTCGCTGTAAGTAAGTCTCTCAACTGATGTAATCTGGCTTTGTCAGACATGTATTTGCTGCAATCTCTTTAATAAACGAGCCACTGATGCAGTTTGTCCCTATTATTTAAATCGCATCACAACGTGGTGAACAAGATGCACAAACCATAGGTGACATCCTGAGGGATAGCCTAATTATTAGACCACTGGTGTCATCCACCACACGATGTTACCCTGCGACAATCAACATCATAAACGTTGTTATTCTTCAAGACAATGTATTCTGAATTTTTGAGATGCTGCCACCAACAGGTCAGGTTTTAAGGATATCTGTGCTTCAGCACACTGAGCCACTGATTGTGCCATCTATGCTGAAGCAGTGATATTCTCAAAACCTGACCTGTTGGTGGCCCTTGAGGACTGGAGTTGGTCACCCCTGGCTTAGACAATTCAATGTATCAGTGCGTATCAAACTCCAAACAGAGATTAAGCTCATATGAGCAAGGCTTCTTTGGGCGTCTATTGTAGTTACAATAACAGCAGCATACAAAGTACATTACTACGGATACCATCATAGAGATGAAACGATCTCCACCCACCACTCCGTGCAAAGATTAATACATTGATTGGCCAAGGAGATTACAACACATTGGTTTACCAGCCAAGGGGTTCCATTTACACATTGTCCCGCCCTTCATCACTTCCATCCGGATACCTACAACTCCATAACATTACTCTATTTCTCATCCAGCAGAAGCCTACAAGAAAATGACTGTGGGATAAGATCATCCGAATAGCACATGGGAGGTGTGGGTGGTGAGAAGAACGAGCTATTATGTAAGGTCACCTTAATCTTTTCCACAGTAGAGCTTAACACAATGATGTCAATGCTCCACATTTAACCCATTTGGTTAGAATGCCAATAGTTTCGGGAACAATGTACGGGCTGAATGACCATTTTGTGGCTCATCTGGGTCATTATCATCAAAGCTCAGGAGTGTCACACTGCCACAATAAAATATAGACTTCTGGAGTTTGGCTGTCTTCCAGGCCTGTGGTTACGAAGGGCTCCCTTCCATGCACTCAGCGTGGCTCCGGCAGGCTTAAGTACCCAGACTGCCCTTCTAACACCAGTTCATCCTCTCAGCACTGTTAAACCTCCCTGCACTGAATTGCTAGCTGTGAAGGGAGCTCAGGCAGCCAAAGTTAGCAATCACTACACTACTAAAACTTAACCCCTGCGTGTAAACCTCTCAGCTACAATCCTGCAGGAAAGAGGAGGATAACACGGCTCTGTGATATACAGCTGTGTTCTCAGTTTCTCCTTTCTTTTTTTCTCTTGTGATATCTTTTTGTGACTGGCACTGAACATGCCCCATCTATCTCACCCTGAATACCCCTCCTCCTCAGTTCATCAGACCGGGAGAAGGAAGGAATGCGTAGGGACAGCATTTTTCTGTGCAAATAGGTCGGGGCTTGTGATTACAGGGCGATCAGGCGGGGAACAAAGGGATTAACCGGTAACATAAAAGGTGTTTAATCAGCTCGGGCTGGGCTGAATGGGAACTGGAGCCCTGAGAGGTCTGAGGGGAAACTGGAGTTGGCGTTCCGTGCAGTCACTAAATGCCAGCATGGCATGATGCCAGCACACAGGTCTTGCACATGTAGCTCACACAGATCATGCATGAGCTGTACAAGCAGCACACTCATACCATGCACCCAAATTGTGCACAGATCATGCACACGATAATACATGCACAGAACATACATGCAGAGCAAACACCACTCAAAACACTGCACACGGATCACATACATTAACATAACACGTTATTAATAACGTACACATAACATATTATTAACATATTACTGTATATACAAATATAGCATACGCAGATACACACTACAGTATGTACCTATTCTGTACACATCTACAGTTACATGTATACTATATATTTACCTATGGACACAGATATATAAATTACAAGAGTCTGCATCTCTAGCTCTTGATAAGTATTTTCTGGATGGAGGGTGAAAAAATTGTGACCTCAATGATATTAAAGCTGCAGTTCAGTCTTTTTTTTAAATTTATTTTTTTACTTTAATAGTTTCATGTGGGCAATCTCTAATTACCTAAAGAACTGTATAGCTGCAGGTCAATTCGTTCTCCATGTATTGATCGGCGAAATTTGGTGACATAATTAGTGAAGGGATCTGTTTATATTCTGCTTCAGTCCATCAGTGGAAGCTCATGAATATTCATGAGCACTCCTGCCCTGACATGTGCTAGAGGGAGGGCAGGGCTGACAAAGGGGTGTGCCAGGGCTTGTGACAGGACATGAAGTGGCAGTGCCTTAGCAAATGGCTGTTAAAATAGAATACAAGAAAATTGGTCTTTCAAAGTTGTTTTTTTAAAAACAGAAAATGCTAAAAGTATTTTTTCTTACTACAGAACTGATTTATTAAAAAAAACACACATGCAGGATATTGACTGAACTGCAGCTTCAACAGATCAACGAACATTATCTACTCATGCAACTGCAAACTGTAGCGCAAAGGGACTTCCGGCGACCGCTGTGAACTTATTTTTTTACCAATTGTAACATGAAGCTGCGTTAAAACTCCTTTGCTACCGCAGGGGCTAGCAGCACATCGAACTGTGTCCCTGGCTCTCCTGGTAGTGAAAAGGTTAATAAGCCCCTGAACCCGGTCACTGAGTGCTCCCCCAGCAGGGAGCAGAGGAATAAACAGGATGAGTGGGAATTCTCTCACTGGGAAGGCTCTTGTCCAGCACTCAGATGGACATTTCACCACCTGGCTTCTCTCGGGTTTATGGATCTCTAGCGTGTTGTGCAGAAGGGTTCAATCTAAATCAGTATAGTTCGATAAGACAAATCAAGAATATTATTAAGGGCCAAGAAAAGATCACCTGCAAACCTTTTTCTCTGTGTTGTGTGTAATTTATATACATATTCTAAAATAAAAAGTGTGCCAATGTAACAGATATAGACAAGAAGAGCAGCCATCATCAAGCAATACAAATGTAGTCTGCACCTGTTCTCATGATGAAGTTACCTCTTAGTGTAGAGATGTCATCGTAACCATACTATGCATAAGGAATACAGTAATAGACTATTTTGCTGGTAGGAAATAGACTTGGGAAGTCTCAAACCCTAAGTCTAAGAGGCCCTCTTATGGTGGTCCATTCCCCTCTTCTTGGAGACTCAAAATAAGTAATTTATTAAATCTGCGCATTGACCATTCTGTATACTGATTAGCACCCAACTTTCAGCCACTATCGGGATTTCATCCAGCCACCACCACAAAGAGTATCCTTGGTAACGAAAGGGACAATTTGAAGAACATTACACATTAAATAAGTTATGGTGGGTAAAAAACCTTCCTCCGTATAGCATCACATCTCAGCCTGCGAGCCTGCTTATCACCGTTATCTCCTAGCATACAGTGCTTCCATTGCAGCCAGGGATTCTGGGAAATAACATGCAAATGAGCACACAGTGCTGTATCCCAGGTAAGTGAGCAGGCGCTTCAAAATTGTCGAATACAAAATGAAGTGAAGGCCTGTTTGGTGCAGTGCAGGGCTGGCACAGATATCTAGTTATTAGAGAGAGGAAGTTCTACTGCCAAGAGCTTAAACATGGATCAGATTACCTGCAGGTAAAATCAGGATTATGCGGCAACATTCCAAGTAAATAATCAGCGTAAAACAAGGGGAAGGTGTATAGGAACGCAACTCATAAAAGAACCCTGTGCGAGATTCCATATCAGCACTACAGAGCAACACGATGGAAGGGGTAGAAACCTATAGCTGTATGCTAACATCGTTAATCAAAAAATAATAATAGCTTTATTTCATATAGCACTTTTCCATGGCGATTTACCATTGCAATATAGCGTGTGGCGCCCAGCGCTGTACATAGAACTATACAGGAAATCTATTGATTTTTTATATCCCAATAGAGATTTCCAAAATCTCACAGTCCGTAATGCAGGGGGGTCCCAATTAGCACCCCGAAGCCTGAACCCATTATTGGCAAAACTAACTACTACCACAAGTCATATGAGAAATACAGCCACGTCTTTGTCAAATGAATTGGTTAATCTTGAAACCTAGGGTACTGTGGGACCTCCAAGGAACAGCTGTGAGACCCTCTCCTGTACAGTGTGTATTGTAGCATTTGCCTGTTAAACCATCACATATAAGTCAGTGTTTTTGACCTCTACTATACATAGCTTAGTCCGGTGGTTTTAAAACCTCTCCTCAGGGAACACTTGATTTTAGTAATAACCAATCAGGAAAAATTACCTCGATGATATGCAATTAGTATATCTTGGTTATTTCCAAAATATTGCCTGCTGGGGTTCCCCAAGGAGAGGATTAACCACCACTGCATTAGATGCATATTTCCACTACTTTCACACACAATGCCGCAGCAAAGAAGATCTTCCCCCACAGCTGCCTCTTCATGGGAACCTACCCGTGGGTAACGAATGCAGCTGGCCCCATAGGGATGGAAACCATCAGAATCTGCCAAAAACTCCCCCACTAGCAACATGAAATTACAGTTCTTTTCTCACTAACAAAGCTAGTCAGAGTGCTCAACATGTAAGGGTAATTCAGGAGAATCTTGCAGGGGAGGTTCTTCAGAGCAGAGTAGGACTATCTGGCAGAGAAGGGATTAGGACAATGTTTTTCAACAGGGGTTCCTTGGAAACCTTGGGTTCCGCGGACATCCCTAAAGGGTTCCCTGCAATTTTCAGGTCATGTGAAAATTGTACCAAATACAGAATAATTTACAATGCATCGGATCTGAGACGCGCTATTAGAGAGGGTTGGGGCTACCGCAGAATTTCACATTATAATTATAGGGTTCCTTAACCAAAAAAAGACTCCGATACACCAAATCACTGCTTAGTTTGGCAAATACACCTTTGTGCCGATTAGAAATTTATACAGAAAAACATCTCTGTCGGGACAGTTAAATCTTGCCTCTTGGACGGGTTGACAGTGGTTACTTTAATTCCAACTACATTTGTTACAATATCTGAGAAGTAGGATTACTGTGTCTTCATGGACACAATGTTAATACTGTGGCTTCCGTGGTTATTTTGTAGTGTTATATGGCATGCAGATAAACAATATTTACTGCATGTTATAAAATGCCAAAGAACAGTGTGGTAATTCTAGTCATATAAAAACGAAGCAAATGATGAGGAAGTGGGAGGAGGAGCTGGGAGAGTCGCAAGACTTGGATGAATGGGAAGAAATATGTGAATCAATAAATACACCCAAAGAGAACCGTTATAAAAAAAACTCCTCTTTCAATGGTACTTCACCTCCCAAAAGCTAAACCGAATGATCCCGACGACCTCCTCACCCCTCTCGTTTCAGGAATTGTGGTCAGATAGGCAGTATGCTACATGTTTGGTGGAAATGTAGAGAGATCAGAGAATTATGGACCAAGTTGACATCATCATTCATAGAACTCTGGGGCTGAGGCTGACCCGAGACCCCTGACCCATGGGCGGAACTCTTGAATAGACCAATCCCAGACATTTCTGGGACAGAAGAAGAACTGGTACCACACCTATTTTCAGCCACTAGGTGTATGATAGCGGCTAACTGTAAGCAACCGGCTCCTTGGGTCTCCCCGACGATCAACAAATTGTGGAAAATTATGCCAATGGGGAAATTGACAGAGTTTCTTCATTGTTCAAAGTTACAAAAACATGGGAACCAGGTTGTCCAGAGTCAACCTCAACTATAAACTCAATGACCATATAGATCAGTGGTTTCCAAACTTTTCAGGTTGAGGGACACATCGTATGTTCTACACATTTTCACAGGCCAAAATAAAAAATATATCTTTTTATAATTTTTAGATTTTATAAATGAATGAATAAGTTTTATTTGGATCTTTTTGGAGTAATCAGCATGAAATGATTCATAACAAAAGATAAGTGTGACAATTTTACAAAGAAAGGATGCCATGCTTACACTGGGAAATGATATATAATGAGCAAAAATATATATATTTCTAGTTGCTGGGGCCGGATAGAATCCAGTGGGGGGGCCTGATATGGCCCCGGGTCGTAGTTTGGGGACCCCTGATATAGATAATAGTTTCGACCTCCAGGACGAGACAGAGAAAACTAAGAAGTGCGCCTCTCACGATGCAGTCGTACTGTAAGACCACCAACCCTGTTTAACAAATTAAGGAAAATATGCGAATCATCTGTACCACTAACCCCCCATCCCTTCCCCTTTCCGTTCTGATGTACAGTACGGCCCCACTCATACGGCGGGGTCCGTTCCAGGCCGCCGCTGTAAAGCGGAAATCGCAGTAAAGCGGGGCCCTATTGTACTGTATTGTATCTTTGGAAACAGAGATGCAGAGCTGTAAACCGACTGTTTCGCTGACAAATTGCACCTGACAAGGAGTTGCGCACGCGCTAAAACTGTTGTTTAGTGACAGCCGGATACTTTGCTGCTGTGCACGTCATGCAGGAAAAACGGAACAAGCGCAGAACCTAATGAATATGGGTATGCATTGGGAAACGCCGTATGAGCGGAACGCCGTAAAGCAGAGCGCCGTAAAGCGGAGCGCCGTAAAGCATGGCCCTACTGTATCCCTTTTTTGCTTTCTGTAATCCTCCCTCCCACAACTTAAATGTGTCAAATCATCAATGAACAAAAATAGTCAAAAGAAAATAAATACAGTAAATAAGCAAATGTGGGTTTCCAACAGTCACAGATATTATTCCATGGAATTTTGTTCCTATCTGTGATATGGATAAATATTGTATTTATTAACCTTTTTAGTACCACATTGCTGGGGCCTATCTGGCAACAAAAGTGTTAAAAAAAAAGTTTACGTTAGCCATCTGGTAGTGAAAGGGTTAAATCAATTTAACCAATGATAGCAAATAGCATTGTCATCCTTAGAGATACTGAACACCTTATTGCCTGCAATGGCTTGCACACCTTGACAGCATTTTAAGGGTTAATAGATTGCCATGCACTTCCTATAGTGAATAGGTTATTATGTTCAGGTTTTTATACATATATATTAAAGCAGCGCTCATTTACATTTAATGAACGGCGTGACAGTTTCCAAAAATACAAAGACACTTTGCAAACGTCAACATAAAGATGCTTAACGTCTTGTAATTACGTCATCAATAAGGCACTGAGAATGTGGCCCGCCAAACCGTTCCACCCCCCAGAGGGGCTTCATCAGTGTCATTAGCACTGGAGGGAACATTGTAACAGCAAAAGTATTTTAATCAGATTTAAAACATAGGGAAGGGTGACAATAGCAAATCCCTGGCAGACAGACAGAATGGTGTATGCTGAAATGTAACTGTATATTTGTGCTGTATCCAACCAACGGAACTTCTCACAGACTAAAAACGTCACCGAGAAATGCATTTTATACGACCTGCGCATGTTAGATGTGCTGAAAATAAGTATAATTAGTAACACAGACACCATTTCTCCCCCGCTCCCCCCTCCCCATCCCTATACACATTGCTGAGTGACACAGGCATACAGTAAGAGACGTAATAATCCTTACATAGCCTAGTCAGTTCATCCCATCCTAGTAAGTATAGTTCCCATAGACCAGGAGTGGCCAACTGCAGTACGCAATAGCCACCAACAGGTCAGGTTTTCAGGATAACCCTGCTTCAGCACAGGTGGCTCAATCAGTGGCTCAGTCAAAAACAGCCACTGATTGAGCCACCTGTGCTGAAGCAGGGACTAATTGAGCCATCTGTTCTGAAGCAGGGATATCCTTAAAACCTGACCTGTTGGTGGCCCTGGAGGACTGAGTTGGCCACCCCTGCCATAGACTAAACATCAAACCACAGAGACAATTAAACCTCTTGTATACAGCCAACAGTACCTGTTTTTTTTTGTTTTTTTAATATCTAGTATTGGTTAAGAGTAAACATTATGTCCACATGAAATTCTCCTTTCCCCAGCTGTGCTCTGATCTCGGCACGTACCATCGGCTGAACGAACGGGTTCCCCCACTCGTCTTGCATATTTCTGGGATGATGCAGTCGCCCTTCTCATGGAAAATCAAACCTCACCTTCACCAAGTTAATGAATAGGTTTGGGAGCGATAATCTGCAGATCGCGCGGACTCTCTCTTTCTGTGAGTGCGTCACTGAGCGGTGCTGCTCAAACCTCCCGATATGCAGCATTTCATTAACACCTTTCCTGCCGGAGGGGCCAACGAAGGGGTTAAAGGGCCATTTTTCACCACTGTGTATAAATCACACTAAAGAGACCCTGCAGGTAACTGTATGAATGTAGGATGGGTAGGTTAAGCAATGATCTGGCAAGGTCTGTACTAATGGATGAATGAAGGAGCAACGCTCTGCAGGTCTCTAGAAACAAATGTATTAAAAATGAATGGTGTGCAGACTGAGAATTCGGTCGTTTGATCATCTGTCAATAATCTGCAATGGATTCGGCAAGAAACCTAAAAAGTAATGCTCTGCAGTGACCTATATGCAGGATACTCTGTAGGTCTCTTGGAGATGCTTCCGTGTTAAAACCAGACAAAGCTCAGTGTGATTCTTTGGGAAAATAACAAGTTAACTTTCCATCCAGAGGAGAGCGAGAGACTGGAAAACGAGATACTGTAGTCTTTCCTTCCCTGTCTCCACTTCACACTTAAAGCAGCACGCCATTCAATAACCAACATGTGTTTATTTAATAAATCAGTTCTGTAGTGTTAGATAAAACATACTGCATTTTTAATTTTTTTATTTATTCAACTATTAATGTCATTTTAAGGAGTTTTAATATACTGAGCATCCGTTGGTTGCTATAGCAGGTTTTAGCACCACTACCCCGCAGTGCAAGAGTTTTGGCAACAAATTATCACAAACAGGAAAAGCTTTGCAGTGTTCCTAGCAGGAGACTGTGGCTGAGCTGCAAGCTGTAACAATAGATAATGTTACTTTAGTAATATAAGGTTACATTGTAGCTGCTGAGTTACACTGGCTGAAGGATTGATTGAAACTGAAAGGCAGCTAGCTATTAGGTGAACCCTGGGAAGCTGGATTATTGCCGATCGATCACAGGAGAGCGGATCGATCGGCAGTATAGGTAATTAGTTTTCAATAAAGGTCATCAAAGGCTGCATATATTTCAAAATAAAAATAAAAACATATATATTTTTTATAAAGTTCCATAAGGAATGCTGTGAGAGATGTGACAGGAGATCTGTAATAAAAACGTCACATACACTCGCCACGGCACGAACACTCGTACCTCTATGAGGCAAGCCATAGAGCGTGATTCCCGAGCAGACAAACAATTTTGTGTTTGTCGCAAGACGACCGCGTCACGTGCGCGGGTCAGCCAATGAGGGCGAACCGCTCACGTGACGTCACGACCACGCCTCCGCATTTTGTATCATATCTGTTGCAAAGTGAGTTTTTTTTTATAATTGCATCAAGATCCAGTGACTGGCTGAAAAGAACCTGTATTTCCCAAAGGATAGCATTTCACATGCAGGGAGGGAACGTCGCCATGTCCAGAAACATTTATGCTGCGGCATATACTGGTACTGAGCACTCCAAAACTTTGCCACGCGTCCAGCCATCTTTCTATATAAATAACAACACCTTGAAGTAGCCATAACACACAGACCCTTCCCACGGCTGCTATGTTTATTTTGTGCGGTGCCACATTAAAATTCTTTATCCCCCCTCTTCTTCTTTAAAACTCTACAAGACTCTGGCCGTTCTTCTATCTCTTTATACCACTGCAAATTCCCCGGCTGCCACTCGCTCTCGGATGTAGTTTCTCTCCCTTCTGCCCCACTAACCTCCTCACCTCTGTCTCCGACCTGTTTATATATTTTCTACAGAGGTGGCGGACGGACATCATTGCTCTGCCAAATAACACAAGATATGCCAGAGAAACCCAGAGCTTCCATCTGACTCAATGGCAGCCTTGACGTAGAGAGAATCACTACATATCCCACCAGAAGAGAACAATGGAGTCTGCTTACATCTGTATGTTAGGTGCGAAAGGCAAGTGCCAAGACGTCCCCGTTGTAGGTCTGGGATGGGTGTTCTCACTAAGGCTATACTAGGCGCGCACGACGGAGTGCGTGGCGTCGCGCCTGCCACAGGGGCGATCTGTGGCCTAGGGGGAGACGCGACAGGGACGTCACGGAGCTGGTTCGCCCTCATTGGCTCAACCGCTCACGTGACCCGGCGGTCATGCCAAGTATGGACGCTGATTAAGTATCTACACACGCTCTAGTACTGTGTTTCTTGGTGAGTAGCGGATTAGAAAAAAAATCTAAATAAATCAATAAGAAGCCTACGGAAAAATGAATAATATACTGCATTGCAATGTGTATGCTCACTGTCTTTCCTGGGCATAAGACGGCATTTTCTGGATTGAAATGTGAAACCATCTGCAGAACGAGTAAGTCAGAGATTCAGCCTCGAAGGATGAAAATCAGCTGCCTGCGGACAGCTCCAAATGGTTTTATATTTCTTTATTATTTCATGTGTCATATAACAGATTTAATCCAAAGGAAGCCACAACATAAGATATCAGATATATGTTTTATCTTTAGTTGCTACAGTATACATAAAGAGAGATATGGGAAGCTTCAGAAAATTGCCAGACACAAATCAGAGCTTCGCTGAGATCGGAGTTACAAGCCAATGAACAACATGGAATGCACAGATGAGCATCACCATGTCTAGCCATTGTGAGCTAGACACAAAGAACAGTGGCGCGAATAAACACCACCCACTTATAATATGCTTTGCACTCACAACCGTTCCAATCAGAACAGTCTTAAGGGGGCAATCTTAAAGCAAACTTCCTTCCACTCAATTCCTGTACACAGCACAAACTCACCTGCTAACATTGTATCTTTGTGCAGAACATATTCACGCACTGCTAACTACCCGTCCTCTCTCATCACGTCTGTGACTTGCCAAATGCTGTATTTAGACAGAGCTCTGGAATAACTATAATCAGGGCTATTCCAGTCTAGCCTATACACTCCATATGCCAGTGTTTTTTTTTCATATAAAGACCCGAACTTCAAGTCCCACTTAAAAACATTATTGTACTCTCCCCCGCATGTTACACCTTATTGTTTCTTTGTTTTTATAGTTCTAGATGTTTAATAGACTCTTAAATTTATGCCCCAAAAACCAAACTCCATAAATTACAATGGGACTAAAAAGAAAAATGCCATGTTTTGTTCAAATCTAGTCAAGGAACTATGCCTACAATGCTGCAATGCTTCCAAAGATGCAATGATTTGGCCTGTACTACTGGGTTAGTCATTGGAGATCATAAAAATACGCACAGCACAATTTGTATTTTTAGTGAGTAGGGTTAGGGCTCTGCACTTCTATAACCCAGGCTGTGCTGAAAAGCTGTGGAATACGGCAGGCATAAGCTTATAAGGGGTCCATGTTAAAATGGACATGATGCAAAAGGTGCTCATTTGCATGTCATTACCCAGAATCCCTGGCTGCTAAAAGATAATGGGGAAAGGCAGGGTTGTAGACTTCTCTGAGACATGTGAATGGTACACAGTACAAGTGGTGTTTTATTTGCTATTTTTAGTGAGAAGATGCTGCAGAGTTTTAATGCATTTACCAATAAAATGTAACATAAATGCTCATATATGCAGGTAAAAAAGGGTAAGGTTGAATGCAGATAACAGGAGAAGCATTTTAAACCCAAGCTACAAATGACTTAGGTTTCTCAACTAGTATAGCTATAATTAATTGCTCTGCAATGCCATGCGTTTAACTCCAATTTGCCAGCAAATAGGGTTAAATAAAAGGCCTTCACTCCAGTCCAGGAAGGATACAGAAGTCATTTCCCCTCCACCCCTCCATTTCCACCTCTTCAGACAACCGGAAAACACACATACTGTAGGAACAGACATACAGGGTCACAAACAGGTCTAGTATCAGACAGCAAGGGATTCTGGGACGGCTCCACGCACCCAGCCTGGGGGAATTCCTGCGGAAACGGAAACTTATTACAATGCCGCCTATTTTTATTTAGCGCCTTTCCTACATGAAGAAGAGGTGTTATGCGAGATGAAATTTAACCTCTCTCCTGCCAATAAACGTTTTCTTGTCTACCTCCTCTTCATTCCTCTGCAGATGGGATAAACGTACAGTATGCAGTGCCTTCCGGCAATCACCGTGCTCCTGTGAAAAGAGATCTGCTTAACGGATGCCTTGCTGACAATTTGCAGTTCTATTTTTATGCCAATTATACTGTATGTCACTGTTCTCAATACCCCATACTCGTGTGTACTGCAAAAAGCTGCCACCTTATAAATATATCAGTCTATATTGCACTACTACCGTTTTTAACCTTTTTTTTTGTTAAGGAGTCCTATAATTATATTGTGAAATTCTGAGGAACCCCAACCCTCTCTAATAGCGTGTCTGAGATCAGATGCATTGTAAGGAACCCCAACCCTCTCTAATAGCACGTCTGAGATCGGATGCATTTTAAGGAACCCCAACCCTCTCTAATAGCACGTCTGAGATCAGATGCATTGTAAGGAACCCCAACCCTCTCTAATAGCACGTCTGAGATCAGATGCATTGTAAGGAACCCCAATCCTCTCTAATAGTGTGTCTGAGATCAGATGCATTGTAAGGAACCCCAACCCTCTCTAATAGCGTATCTGGGATCAGATACATTGTAAGGAACCCCAACCCTCTCTAATAGCACGTCTTAGATCAGATGTATTGTAAGGAACCCCAACCCTCTCTAATAGCACGCCTGGGATCAGATACATTGTAAGGAACCCCAACCCTCTCTAATAGCACGTCTTAGATCAGATGCATTGTAAGGATCCCAACCCGCTCTAATAGCGCGTCTGAGATCAGATGCATTGTAAGGAACCCCAACCCTCTCTAATAGCGTATCTGGGATCAGATATATTGTAAGGAACCCCAACCCTCTCTAATAGCGCATCTTAGATCAGATGCATTGTAAGAAACCCCAACCCTCTCTTATAGCGCGTCTGAGATCAGATGCATTGTAAGGAACCCCAACCCTCTCTAATAGCGCGTCTGAGATCAGATGCATTGTAAGGAACCCCAACCCTCTCTAATAGCGGGTCTGAGATCCGATGCATTGTAAATTCTTCTGCATTTGGTACAATTTTCAAATGACCTGAATATTGCAGGGAACCCTCTAGGGGATGCTCACGGAACCCAATAGTTTCCCGTGCAAAAACACTGCTCTAATATCCAAATATATTGCAAATTCATACAAGAGGTGTGCTATGTGAATGTGCAACAGAAATGATAAATTAGAGCAAACCTGTGTCTCCCTTCCCCTCAAATTCCTAAGTTTTATGGCAAATCATTCAGGAGTTGGGTTACTATCAGATACTTGACACAAACAGGTGGTCAAGACCCCTGTGGTGACCTTACACAAGATAATTATCTCCCTGTGTCTCATACAAAAAAAACCCCCACCATAGTTCTTGTAGTGTTCTATTATGTACAGCACTGTATGTATGTATGTCTTTATTTATAAAGCTGCAGTTCAGTCAATATCCTGCATGTGTGTTTTTTTTAACAAATCAGTTCTGTAGTAAGAAAAAATACTTTTAGCATTTTCTGTTTTAAAAAAAAACAACTTTTAAAGACCAATTTTCTTGTATTCTATTTTAACAGCCATTTGCTAAGGCACTGCCCCTTCATGTCCTGTCACAAGCCCTGGCACACCCCTTTGTCAGCCCTGCCCTCCCTCTAGCACATGTCAGGGCAGGAGTGCTCATGAATATTCATGAGCTTCCACTGACAGACAAGCAGAATATAAACAGATCCCTTCACTAATTATGTCACCAAATTTCGACCTATCAATACATGGAGAACGAATTGACCTGCAGCTATACAGTTCTTTAGGTAATTAGAGATTGCACACATGAAAATATTGAAGTAAAAAAATAAATTAAAAAAAAAAAAAAAAAAAGACTGAACTGCAGCTTTAATGTACATAGCGCTTCACATTAGTAATACACACGACAATCATATAAATAACAAATAATACAAATAACAGAACATGGGACTGTTCTTCAGACATAAAAGTAACATTTAGGAAAAGGAGTCCCTGCTCCAAAGAGCTTACAATCTAATTATGTGTACTCTGGAAGCTCTACACACTCATATCATCCATCCCCAGCTTTAAACCCGGCGCAGAGTAAGGAATTAGCAGGGCTTTTGTTTGTTTTTTTACATTAGAAGAAATGGCACCTCAGGCGTGTGTAATGAGACTGTCTAGAAATTACCTCAACTTTTTACAGCTGGCTTGGAAATCGTGCCCTGCGGCTGGTGAAAAAATTACGAGCGGAGAGGGAACTGCCCTAACCTGAAACACAAAGGCTGGCTGGCATGGGGAGTGCATTGTAAACGGGAGGAAGACGCAGCCCGCTCATGAAACGCAGAGGCAGGAGCGGAGAGGGGAGGGAGAGAGGGGAGGGAGAGAGGGGAGGGAGAGAGGGGAGGGAGAGAGGGGAGGGAGGAGGGGGGGAGGGAATGAAAGAGATGGAAGAAAGAGGGAGAGAGAAGGGAGAAGGAGGGATGAGAGAGATGAGCGAAATAAGGAGAGAGAAGGGAGAAGGGATGAACTAAAGAGGAAGAGAGAATGGAGAAGGGATGAAAGATGAGTGAAAGAGGGAGGGAGAAGGGATGAAAGAGATGAACCAAGAGGAAGAAGGAGAGAGAAGGGGAAAAGAGAAATAAGTGCCAGTAAAGTTAAACACTAATTTATAGCCGCGGTGGCCAACTTCAGTCCTCAAGGGCCACCAACAGGTCACTTTTAAGGATACCCCTGCTTCAGCACAAGTGGTGCAGTCTTTGACTGATCCACTGATTGAGACACCTGTGCTGAAGCAGGGATATCCTGAAAACCTGACCTGTTGGTGGCCCTTGAGGACTGGAGTTGGCCACCCCTGTTTTAGGGCCACTGCACTATACAGCAATATTATCCTCAGTTTGGAATTAGCACTGCACTTAATCCTATCCCTACTGCAGTGTTTTTCAACCAGGGTTCTTAGGAACCCCTGGGCTCCCCGGTCATCCCTAAAGGGTTCCCTGCAATATTCAGGTAATTTTGAAAAATGTACCAAATACAGAAGTTACAATGCATCTGATGTCAGACATACTCTCATAGGGTTGCGGTTCCTCCGAATTTCACATAGGGTTCCTTAAACAAACAAAGGTACTTTGCCGTACTGTCTGTAAATCTTCCCAGATACCACTTAGATGGGGCAGCAATGACCTTTCTATTATGTTTTTTTGGACTTATGAACTCATTCATTTTCTGGCCCTGTATGAATAAAAATGTAAATACACACATTTATAGATGCTTTGTCTCTTTTTTGTATGCTGTTCTGTTGAGAATTAGGATTTCAGGGTTGAATCTGAAAAGCCAAAAAGACCTAAAAAAAATTGTCAAAATATTAAGTATTTAATGTTGTGTGGCTGAGCGCTTTTACTCTACGTGCACTAGAAATCAGATTAGTCAGCAATGACTTGCTTGTTAAGAAGTATGTGTGGCTTTAGGGAAAAAAAAGGTTGTCTAGTAAGAAACCACAAGCCAGACAATCTGTCCCAGGTATTACAAGGAGAAAAATGATTTTTATTCTCCCCATGGAAATGGGGGAGTAACCCGCCCAAAGTCTAATCACAGCTGGAAAACCACTATGAGCTTCCCCCCCCCCCCCTTCTAATCAGAACAAAGGGCAGCTATGTTCAATGTCTATGTATTTCCATTTTTGTGACCCTATGTCCTGTAATAGTTTGTATGCTGCAGAGCAAAGTAATTCTGCGTTTTCTGCCACTTAGGAAACCCATTATTGGGTCTCTTAAACGATATAACCTCTAATGACCCATAAATCCCTCATGACAAAAACAAAAACAAAACCTGTCTACTTAAGAGCATAGGAGACTGACAGCACGCAACATAAACCTTTCAAGTGGCACCATGCTCTGCATAATACTTTTAGTTCCATGTAAGGCTGAGTCCATGCTCCCTGCTTGCTCGCTGAGGCGCGCTGAGGCTCAGGGAAAGCGGGTGCTTTCCCTGGCCTTGCGGTTGCTTACCGCACGCGCCGTCAGCGGGCCTGCAGGGGGGCGGGCCAGGGGCAGGCGCGTTACTGGCCGGGGGCAGGCCAGTGACGTCACGGAGCTGGTTCGCCCTCATTGGTCTAACCGCTCACGTGACCGGCCTGTCTCGCCGGCAAGCGGGGGAATTTTAAATTCCCCTAAGACCTACGCTTCCGCAAGCGCGCGGAAGCGCAGGTGAGCCCCTACTAAAGCCACTCTAATTGCGGCTGTAGGTGCTCAGTGCTGAGCGGGAGCGCGCGGAAGCGCAGGTGAGCCCCTACTAAAGCCGCTCTAATTGCGGCTGTAGGTGCTCAGTGCTGAGCGGGAGCGCACCTCAGCGCGCTTCCGCCAGCAAGCAACTAACATGGCCGAGGCCTTAAGCAGCAATAATCCTACTTCAGGTAAACATATATAATTTTCCCCCTGAGCATGGCCTGATCTTTGAAATCATTTTTGCGTTAAAAATCATGATCCGGTGTCTGGGGTTACCAAGGTAACCTTTAGACAGCACTGGGTTCTTGGAAGAGCTCCATTTTAACCTCCCGGACACTAAATCTTTTCAAATGCTTATATCGCCTACATCACCACAATTTTGGATACCCCGATTCTCACTACTTTCTTTTCCTAGGAGGGGCTTGCCAATGTTAGGGCGCCTGCTCTTCACCTGGTCTGTTTAGAAATGGAGGCAGGGCGCTGATGGAGTTAGGGTGATACCCCTGCGCTTTGTATAGATCAGGAATCGTGACACTGGAGTTAATGTGAACAGTAGCAGCAGTGCAAGCTCCCCAATATACACACATGGATACAATACCTTGCCATGCCCTCCATTTATAAACCCAGCCAGTTTGTAACCATCTCTGTATTAGACGTATAGGGTTTACAGACTGGATTTGCTCTCTAAGCGCCTGCAGAGCAGGTTCAAAGGGTAACTCATGAAAACAGCTCATGTATTAGCTCCCTAAAATAAACCTGCCGCCTGTGACTCGTATGGTCAAAAATACCCCACAAGAATGCGACGCGAGTGGCAGGCGGCATAGAGACTGCTCCCAGCTGGAAGCAGAACCCGCCTGAGAAAAGTGAGGAGAGAGGAAGCTGGAGAGTCAAAGCATGAATGAGAGATCAAGAGACAAGAAATGACAAAGAAGGTAGAGCACAGTTGGTATTGGAGAAAGGATAAGTAGATGATAAGAACCCAGATAATGATTTAAGAGAGCAATTCATGTCGTTTGAAGGTCGTGGATCTCCGGAGCTCAACCGCATTAATTTCAGCTAGAGGGACCCCCTTATTTCAGAGATACCTTCGTAAGGGGTAAGGGTAGCTGCTCCGGCTAGGCTAGTAGGGGTGAAAAGTTTAAAGCTCCCGCGTCACGCAGACCGATAGAAAGACAAACTAGATGACGACATTGCTTCCTATTGGCCCGCAGGGCGCGTGAGCTTTGAAAGGCTGCCATAACGTGATCCCTGCTAGCGGAGCGGCTACCTGCACCCCTACGGAGGAAAGTAACTCTGGAAGCAGGGGTCCCCGGAGCTGAAATTAATAGGGCTCCAGAGACCCCCTGCTTCAATCCCATGTAAAAAAAAAAATGAGAAAATAATAAATGGCTTGGATTTCCGCTTCAAAACAATACTGGGCTACTTGCCCTGTTTAATAACAAAATGACATCCTCTGAGGAGTCTGCAGTCATATTCACTATAGCTTTGTACTGCAGCATATTTCGTTCTGCTGGATGCCCTCAACATACATGGTGTCTCTTTAACCATGAAGCAGTTAATTTTCATAACATGCTTTAAAAATGAGCCTGCTTCCATGTAAATCAATAACAAGTATGTGCATAGGCTTCTGTACTGGACCCCTCCCCCCCCCCAACATTATTGGCTCCTAATAATAATAATTACATTTGCAGACTCTTGCACATAAGTGCACCAGTGAAACCAGAGCTGCGGACTGTTCTGATGGTTATAATGTTAGGGTACTGTAGAGTTAGCAGAACAGTTAGCATGTAAAGTCTGGCAGGGGTTTTGTGTAGATTTAGGTTGTCTTAAAAGGTTGTGGGAGAAGCCTTCAAAGATACTTGGTATTACGTAACTCATATGGTCTGACTTGATGAGGGGGTTTCCCACTTGAAACGTATGCTTTAAAACTCAAAAGTTAAGCAATATATTTCTGGGAAGTCGGCAAAGTCTCTGCTTCCCCCATAACAAGGCCACTGATATATAACAAGTTGTCGTGTGTTCTTCAGAGGTTTGAAGCTTCCGTGACATCTGATCTGAAATAAAGCCTTTTGCCAGATTGTACATCCCACAATTAGCCTGGAAAGAGATAGGGAGAGACCCCAGGAAGCCAGAGAGCAGGAGGTGAAATACCCCCCACCTTCTCCACCTCTACCACAGAGAGGAGTTAGACAAACGTCCAGTCACATAGGACTGAAGCTAAAGGCAGAGCCTTATATACTGTGGAGAGGGGTAACATGGAGATTAAAGTATTTGTCTGAAATACATAGAAGCTTGCACGTTCGCTTTTCAATGTGGTTGCCGACTCTGGACCCTACTCAATATTGTGTGAAGCTGACAGACCAACACACTTAATGCACGTAACCCCATTCACTGCCAGAGGGGCTGGCACTGCCTACACTAGTGTTTAACCTTTTTTCGGTTAAGGAACCCTATCATTATATTGTAAAAATTCCGAGGAACCCCAACTGTTTCTAATACTGTGTCTGAGATCAGATGCATTGTAAGGAACCCCAACCCTCTCTAATAGCGCATCTGAGATCAGATGTATTGTAAGGAACCCCAACCCTCTCTAATAGCGCGTCTGAGATCAGATGCATTATAAGGAACCCCAACCCTCTCTAATAGCGAGTCTGAGATTAGATGCATTATAAGGAACCCCAACCCTCTCTAATAGCGCGTCTGAGATTAGATGCATAGTCAATTCTTATATATTTGGAACAATTTTCGAATGACCTGAAAATTACAGGGAACCCTTTAGGGATGCCCGGGGAACCCTAGGGTTCCTAGGAACTCCTGTTGAAAATCACTGGCCTACACTAACGGAGTTATCCTACTTCTTACCATATTGAATGGGGATAGTTATGTTTCTGGGCAAGTCACTCTCTTTAATTGGATAATAATAATAATAATAACCATTGGTGTTCTGTCTTCTGATGCCCCCCTCTAGTGATATAGACCAGAGACCAGGAAAGTGCTGCCAAGATACCCCCACATTCCATAGTGAAGCGCTTTGGGATATAACTGTAGCTTATAAATACAAGTTGCAATTATAATAATAATAATAAACTTTATTTATATAGCGCTTTTCTCTCAATGGGACTCAAAGCGCTTCACAGTTACAAAAAGGGAAAGAGAAGAAAACATTAAGCTTATAAAAGAGACCAAATACAAGAAAGATACAAGATGGGATGGTACTGTAGCTATAAAATGCTGGACAGGTTGTGGTTCATTAATTAAAGGCCTGGGTAAACAGGTAGGTCTTGAGCCTGTTTTTATAGATTTCCAGAGAAGGGGCCTCTCGAACTGTATGAAGCAGACTGTTCCAAAGACTGGGAGCAGCGCGGCTAAAACCTCGGCCCCCAATGGAAGTCAAGGAAATTCTGGGAACTGTTAGGAGTCCTTCATCTGCAGATCCAAGTGAGCGAATGGAAGTGTAGGGAACTAGAAGCTCTTTCAGATAGCTGGGACCATGGTCATGTAGGGCTTTGAATGTCAAGAAGCCAATCTTGAAATACATTTGCCATTTTAATGGCAGCCAGTGCAGAGAACGGAGAACAGGTGTCGTGGCAGGAACGGGTCCAGTTAGTTAACAACCTGGCCCCAGCATTCCGCACCAGCTGCAGGAGGCCCAGCACTTTTGCACCAGCTGCAGGAGACCCAGGTTGAGTGCATTGCATTAGTCCAGGCGTGAGGACACAGGCATGGGCTAGTGTAGTAAGATCCTCTAGAGGGATCTAGTGTTTAATCCTGGCTATGTTCTTTAGGTGGAAGAATGAAGATCTGATGAGAATGATCATGTTTACCTGGGGATCCCAGTCTCCATCAAAAGGTGAGGATTGCTTGTAGTTTCCTCTGTAAGGACACAGGCCAATGTTCTTCTAGGATGGTACTTTTGAGTGGAGGTGTGAGATTAAGTGCTTTGCATCCTCTCAGCAGCAGATGGTATAAATCATGAATGTTACTTAGCCAAGTATTTTTAATTAAAGGAGAAGTCCCCCATAGAACTAAACTGAACTAATGGCAATGGCATGTTTTATAGATTAGGTGATTGACACCATGTTTATACAACTCAGCCAAGTGTTTGTAGATAATTTGTTGTAACTTTTAATGTCTCCATAGTAACCGAATGCTTTGGAGTGTTCATACAATCCACACCTAATCTTTTTTGTGATAAGATTGTTTGTAAACTGTGCCAAATGATGGAAGATTGTTCATCTCTTTTCATATTTTCTTGGCAGCATAATCAGTGTAAAGAGATGAAGGGAAAGTAGCTGCTATTACCATATCCTTGGAATTGCGAGGAACCGGAGAAAATGAAAAGCAACTGCTTTTTACACAAAGTGAAAGTCGTACTTTAAGTGGCTTTGAATCCTTCTAAGTAAATATTTACTTTGATAAATTGTTTAAAGAACTTTTATTTATTTTTTGCACGGTCTGTGGGTGTGCATTTTAAACAGCACTACAGTAAAATCACTCACCCATGCAAGACACATGCAGTTGTTAATGAGAACAGGCCTACATATCTGTTAGCCTGACTTTAGGGCGACTGTATTAAATACAGGCTTGGAAGTCGAGCTTACATTTTGAATGGGACTCAGAGGCTTGCCTGGCGTGGAGAGAGAAGATACCCAGGTACCTCTTGGGAATGGGTATCAAGGCAGAGGTGACACCTACCATGCCATGATTGGGGAGACGTAGGGAATGGAAGTTTGAGCATGAATCTGATTGGACAAATTAAAATAAGGGGCGGTGCTGAAATGACCGTTAGGTTAGTGAGGATATTGTCAAAGCAGCCATTTTGTGTAAACTTTTGCAAGACAGGTTTCCCACCCGCTTTTAATAAATAAATCAATATATAAAAAAAAATATATATATATACACACACACGTTTATATTATGTATTCTATTATGTGTTTTATTGTGTATTTGCATTTATATAATGGATGATTTGTCACAGCGGTGGAATTCCTTGCCAGCTGGTACGGAATGTTAAGGAATGGACAGGTGGTTTGGCCCCGGTGAGGTCTGGGAAGGGAATAGCCACACATTAACTTATGGTGTGTCTTGCTTTAACCTTTGGTTTATTTTGGTGAACGTGCCCACTTGGCAGTAATGTCAGTGGCTGGCATATGGTTTATGGTTATGAATGATAAATATATTATATGAGTAGCAGTCACCCTCCTTACCCCCGGTGAGGGGAAACTGCTAGAGTGTGCCGCCAGAGCTCCACGCTGGATTGGGAGTGCGGGGGCAGCGATCTTGTGCTTTGTGCAGGCGCAGTACGGCGAACCAACGCATGCGCAGTCAGGTAGTGCGACGGCTGTCTTGGGTAGCTCTGCAAAAGCGACCGTGGGACTACAAGTCCCAGGATCCTCTGGGGATAGGATATATCACATGGGGCCAGCCCAACCAATAGGGGTCGCGCAGGCAGGAGGAAGGAGATATACTTGGTGCGCAAACACCCTGCGAAGCAGTCTGGCGGAGGGCGGCAAGAGAGCAGGTAGTGACCAGGGAGCAGTGCCCCTGGACTAGGCCTAGGTTTGCCTCCTTAGGTCCCAGCTAGGCCCTGAGTCACCCCAGCGGAGTGTTGCAGGGAAGGCCCCCAGATAGGGACTCTTCCCCTTAGTACATAGTAGTGTTGTTACACCGGTGACCAGACGGCCACACGGTGGCCTGGGACCAGGTCACAGGAGTCATAACGTTCGGTGAGACCCTCCTGCTGGAGCTCACCTTGTGAGGAGGATCAGGACCCTAAGGAGTGAGGGGATTGGTGTCGGAGGCCCAGCGGCGCGGGACCTGACTGTTCCTTATCTGACAGCTGCACCTGAGTACAGGAGTGCCCAGGAAGGTATACACGTGCACCAACGGTTCACAGGGGTAGCGCTACCTCACATTGGGTAGGACTTGCTGGGAAGGACAACTGGGGTATTGGTGCCACCACACCCTCAGTACTTTGGAAGAACCACCATGTGTTGGGGTATTGGGTGTACCCTGGGGGTTACAGTTATTATTGTTATTATATGTGTGTTCAGTAACCATTAGTTATATCCCGTGTGTGTATCATTCATTATTGTGATTGGTTCCTGTGAGGGGTTATCCAGCCAACACTGGGATCCCTCATAGGTGGAGGCGCTGCACTGATAAGGAGAAAGAGCTCACCCCAGGCTCCCAGCGGCGGAGGCTTAGGCCTCCTGTGAGCAAACAGGTACAGCAGCACGCGTTGTCACCCGCATAGTTCCCATAGGCATAGGGAAAGGGGGCTACATATGTTAATGTGTTAAATTGCTGGCAAGGACAGGAACATGTTAATAAAAGCTGTGACCATTATTTATCCAAATTGGTGTCAGTGTTGGCAGCAAGCACATGCCGAAATGAGTCAACAATGCTGCAGTGATCCTTATAATTCCTCCTTTGATAGAAACTGGGAAATTCATACTCCCATTTCCTCCAGTAGCAATAGGGCTGCTAGATCTCTGAACTAATCACGACTAATCAGGACGATAAAAGCAAGACCCAAAAAAGGATAAATTGCTGCTGAAAGATATAATACGATCAATCTTATCAACTGTTCCCAACTCTGACGCTCAAAACATTCCATCAGCATCTGTAATCTGCAGGTGCATGAAATGTCAGGGGAACTCAGTCCTCTATTACCATGACATCATGCGAGAAAACCTTCAGGAGCTGGGAACCAGAGTTCGGACATGGTAGTAGCAGGACACCTGGTTTGTGACCAGGTGAGGCACGGGTACAATTAGCCTAAAACTAAACCAATTTTAAATGTAATCTTCTCAAAAGGATACCAGCGTTGACATACTTTGGCATATGTTTTTGATTAAAAAAAAGGTAATATGGTAGAGAGGTGAACTTCTTAAAGTGCATGAGCAATAATGAATAGGTTAACACGCACACAATAAGCCCTGTGTTTTAACTCAGGAGCCGAGACACCCACGTGTGTGTCTGCATGTTTTCTCAAGCATGCTTCATCCTTCATTCCCGTTGTCACATGCCATACAGTGCAGAGAAGGATTCTGGGTAGTGGCATGCGGGCTTGTTGATTCTGTACGTTCTTGTCCCAGGCTTAGCTGTACAGTCTCTATAATACATCAGTTAATTGCTGAAAGTAGTTCATGTCAAAATGGATAGGGAGACACAAGCAGTGTGCTCATTCGTATGTCATTAATTACTGTAGGATATTTGGGAATTATGTCACAAAATAATTGTATTTAATTGCAGTCGTTCTCAAGCGGACTAAGTATTTTAATGCCCCCTTAAGTGGAGGCCTGTGTTTACTTAAAAAGTAAATAATGATGGTGATGTCTGAAGCAGTTTTGGGAGACCTACTGAAGACTCAGAGATACACTTACGGGTTCTTTAGCTTTTCTAATTCCTGAGAAAGTTCATTACAGAAACACAAAGGTGGGGTGTGTATGAAATTCCAAATTGGATCACAGGCACATAATTGCCACAGAAATGGCAGGACCTGGGTCAAGCTCTTGATGACCTAGGTCAGGGGTGGCCGACTCCAGTCCTCACAGGCCACCATACAGGTCAGGCTTTCAGGATATCCCTGCTTCAGCACAGGAGGCTCAGTCGTTGACAAGACCACTGATTGAGCCACCTGTGCTGAAGCAGGGCTATCCTGAAAAGCTGACCTCTTGGTGGCCCTTGAGGACTGGAGTTGGCCACCCCTGACCTAGGTAATCTATTTTGAACGTGTCAGGCAACCAAAAATATATGCTCAGTGAACCTGTAAAATGACATATATATGTGTGTGTAAACAATGATTGTGTGTGGTTTAGAATGGGGTTAGGGAAGTGGTGAAGCATACCAACTTGGCATGCAAAAGTTTCCCCAGCACTGCAGCATGTAGCTACAGGAACCCCGGGTCAATGTTTAACTATGGAATGTGCACAATACATTTTACAATGTACAGAGCAGCTACAGAGAAGACTTTGGCATCTGCAAAACAAGTCGCAGTATGTACACAGCAGCATTGCAGCAGCCATTGGCTTTTATGCATATTCCGTCAGATGTCTCATTCTCTGGCCTGTGATAATCTCCCAAGCAGTCCCTGCAATGGACAATTCCCTTCCCATCATACACCTACTATACAAACACCACTCCCTCCCACCCCAGCACATGGGAAGAGCAGATTAACTGCACCCGGCAGAATACCCATTGTTACATAGAACCATTTTTCAATTTAAGAAGCAGACTTTTCTCTTTGCTGTCGTAGAACCATAAATTGACTGTTTCCTTTCAAGGGCCCCTAGGTTGGGTAGATTATTAAACCTTTCGGGGCTAGAGCGGCATGCGTTACATTGCAAAGCAACCCATTTGGCCTCTCTCTTTGGTTACTCAGTTACAGTATGTGAGCAAACAGGTGGAACCACAACTTTGGGGAGGAGGGGTAGCCCTGTGAATGCAGTGACCTTACGAAGACACCCCTATTACTGATAAGGAGCAAGCCATTTTAGATTCCCAACTGGGGTCATGGGTGGCGCCCGTTTGGTGATACTATCTAAAAATGATACATCTGTTGGCACACCTCTTATTTTTCTGTGTGTAAACTGGTGGTGGGATTAGGATAAAAAGGAAAGATGCGGCCCTTGTTGCCTCATACACTGTTTGCACCCCCCCATCTGCTCTCCCTCTTACTCGCACCCCCCTCCCCTCCTTACCAGCTCTCTGGCATCAGCGACGTCAGATGACGTCGTCATAATGTCATGCGACACCGCGTTGCCATTTGACCTCGCATTGTCATGGCGACGTGTCACCGAAGAGCCGGCTAAGAGCAGGTAAGGGCCGTTCTATACTTTTTGCGGCCGTGCGCGCGCATGCGTGCAGGCCTCCCCCGGCATTTCATTTAAATGCTGTGGGGAAGAGCGCGGGGCCTCTGTAAACGCCTTCCCAGCCCCCAAAAAAGCCCCCCGGTTTGCGCACCCCTGTTGTAAGTCATGAGGCAAATACATTTTCGCACTACGACAAGGCTGCCCTGCAGCAATAGAAATATGTGGGGTCTAGTGTCATTTCTCCAGACCAGGATTTCTTTATCTTATTTGCATGGTGACTTCCCAAGCTGATTGTCAAAATATGAGTGACTATTATTCATTTGCGTCATGTCAATAGTTTTGCGTCCATAATAGTTTTACGAATGTTGATTTTTTTTTTTCTGTTTAATGTAAAATCAAAATGACCACAAAACATGTGTGTCTGCCACAGAATCACACCATCATGTTTAAGCACAATAATTCCAGGGAGTTATATAATCCTTCAATAATAAAAAGCAAATAGCAGGAAATAACCTTAGAAAGCATAAAAATCCTCATTAAAGCAGCAATCTGCTCTACGCGCCATTAAACAAATAATAAATGATGACAGCCCTTCTTCAGGACACAACCACGTGATTGCTTGGGGTAGCGATCATGGGGTTACAACCGGCTCCCGGTGATGTGAGCAGAAGAGAAGGGGTCGGGTCTCCCCTTCCCTTCTGGTCGAGTTCTCTGCTTTGAACACTATATCGCTCCGAAAACTAGCAAAATTACCCTGCGCGTAAGGGCCCCTGGCATGCGCCCACCCTCCTAACATACAGGGTACGTCATAAAAGCAGCAAAAGGGTAAAACACTGTATTTGCATTCTGGATATACAGTATCAGTTGCAGAAAATTCGCCTCTGGGAGGTTAAAGTGGCCACTGCCATTCACGCACATTGGTGGCAATTCATTAAACTGAAATAGTGCTGATCGGGGCACAATAGCACTCAAAGTTTCATTGACGTCAGTGAGTGTCTGTGCAATAGTGTTCCATTGGCTCCACCACAGATTAATGACTACCTCCCATTAATATGACAGAGGTTGCCTTGGAGAATAGCAGATGCCAAAAAAAAATAACAAACAGGAAAAAACTCAGCAAAGAAGTTTTGAACAAAAAATGATGAGCAAGAAAAGGAGGAATCATCAGTTTGTGTTCGTTCGTAACATCCATTTTTTTATTAAAACTTTTTTGAGCACAGATCCTGCCAATAAGTTTTAAAAAAATGAACCAGATGCTGCAGTGAAAGTCATAATCTGCTTTAAAAATGGAAGAAATTGGTTTAAAATAAAATGTGCTTATGAAAAAGGGACTGACACCCAGAGTGTGGAACGAAGCCTACGGAGTGATCCCGGCAATCCATCATTCTTGGTGCTGTATCAACATCCTAAGGTCAGTCCAGGCTTCAGCTGACAGGTCTTCTGCTTCCGATACCCCCTCTCCAACACCTGTTAACTGCAGGGACATGAGTACTGGCAGAAAGTGGGAGGAGGGCCCAACAGGCCAATCCCAACGTAAAGCTCCGGTTACCGGAAACGGAAAATATTTTTAGTCAGCCTGTCGCCTGCAGAGAAGTTGAATGCTTGTCTTCTGGAGGGGAAAGCTGTGTATCCACAGGGAGGTTTGCTGCACGTCTTTCCAGCAGGAAGAGTTAAAACGTATAAGCGCAGGCACACAAGAACAGGCACAGAAATGATGGGTGTGTGTCCTACATCACATGAAAGAAAGAAATGACTCAACAGTCGCCAAGCAGATCAGTTCCCTTCATCCGCGACAGAGTAGAGCTCACTAAATATGACCATCGTAACTTGTGTTGTATCTTGTATTATACTTCAGGGTTAATAATCCACAAAGCATGTTGCTGGCCCTCTACATTATATGACACATGCAAGGCAAGACACCAATCTTCTTATTCACGTCAGGGTTGACTGTAATTATAAAGCAGCACAAAGGCCCTTATACTTTAACGTGTACTAGTGCCGATCCGCATCCTGTTACAGAAGGTTTATCTATTATTTTTTTCTTGAAGGTTCCTCTTTAAGTTGAGGGCTGGCCAACTCCAGTCCTTAAGGGCCACTAACAGGTCCGCTGTTAAGTATATCCCTGCTTCAGCACAGGTGGCTCAGTCAACAACAGAGCCACCTGTGCTGAAGCAGGGATATCCTTAAAACCTGTTGGTGGCCGTTGAGGACTGGAGTTGTCCACTCCTGGTCTAAACTATTAGCATTAGTATGACTCCAGTAAATCAAAATAAGATATTATGCCTATGCCTACTATGCATAGAAATAAAGACCCTAAAATATGGGCTGTGGTCATCTTATCCAGACCTGGCCGAAGTAAAATGTTGAATGTGTACTATCAGTTTTTAGAACAAGGAGTGAGGGCCGTCTGCCTATAGTGACAGCTGAATAAGACGTTGCTTGTGTGCTGCAATTGGATTGTCTTTTTTGTAGTGTCACCAAAACGGCCTAGTAAATGGCAATGCTGCCATAGGCTAGGTCCCCAGTGGCCGCTGCGGCGTGCGCACCGCACACAAGGCACAGGCCTCTCTGGAGCAGGCCCCAGTCAGGGTGTGTGCGTGTGCGCACTGGCCAAAAGACAAGATTTAGTCTTTTGACGCGGCGGCCGAGCATTGGCCACGTCACGGCAGCGGTTCAGCCTATGAGGGCGAACCCGCCGGGTGACGTCATGGCTGCGCCCCCCGTCGCGATCTGGTCTTTCCCCCTGACGCGCATACACAGACCACAGATCATGACTGGACAAGGTGCATGTGCCGCCAGGCGCCCCGACCTGAGCGCGCACGCAATGACTCGGGACTTAGCATTACAGTCTGCCCCAAACGCAGTTAGAAATTATTTATAAATAACTCAAACAGCTTCCTAATTGCAAAGTATTTTTTTCTACAAGTGAACGTCTATCCTTATAACTTCCAAAGGAACAACCAGGCTTCGAGCTATCCCACATCTCCTATTGCGGTTATAGAGCTACGCCTATGCCACTACTTATAAAACCCCACCAGATGTGCCTGGCTATGTTGGGCAGAGGGCCAGGAGAGAAGGTCTGGGCCATGTGGTGCTGACAGCACATAATTGCCACCCAGATACCAAGCACTTTGCGATTCGGCAGAAAGCCCACTGACCCCAGTAACAACAACCCCCAAATCTCTTTGTTTTCATTGCTGGCAAAATCAATGGAGAACTAAAGCAGGCTGAAGAAACAGAGACGAGAAACTGTGCAGCCAACTGTGCATCCCCGTAGCCCTGATTTGAAGGCGGAAATTGATAAGAGACAGCGGAAATAAGGAAACACGTTTCTTAACCAACGCCAACTTTACTGCGTCCGGTTTTAAAACCTCAGGTGGCTTCAGCAATGTAATGCAAAGGACCAGTCCTATTGATATCACCAAAATGGAGAAAGAGCAGTCACTGGAGGGTTTCTACTGGGTTGGTTGATCACAGGATGCGTTTCACAAGCAGTGGAATGCGCTATGGTCTACGGGGTGACTGTAAAGGGAGCAAGACGCCAAAGATGACACGTTCATCTGCTCATTGGCTGGTTCCCACACACAGTCTTTTATGCCTGCTCAGTTTTTCAGTGCGTGATGTGTAGGAGGTTGGAACAAGGTGTAACGGCTGCACAAGGCCTGGGCTGCAATCCAGACATGGGAGGAAGGCTCTTGTACATCTTCACGGACCATGCCGTTCTTTGCGTAGGCTTGGGGAAATTATATGATTAAAAGCATCTTCCAATTCTGGCCCTAAATCAGTCAGGAGAAAAGTGGCAAACCTCCCTCTACACCGTAAGCTCTCACAGGCAGGGCCCTCATTACATCTTTGTATCTGTGCATGTTTGTTCTCACTTGTATGTAACTCAGTTTATGAAATGATCAAATCTCTGTACACCCCCATTTTACTGCGCTGCGGAATATTGGCGCTTCACGAATAAACGATAATAATAATAATGGAAATCTTTAAAAATGGCCAGAGAAGTGAACACAAGCCTCAATAACAGTTTTAAGCCATTTTTTACCAAACACATTTACAAAAACTATTATTTGCTTTTTACCTGAATTTTGTATCGTTCAAGTACATAAAAATAGATGATTGTACTAGAAGAATACAATACATTTAATTGGATATATATGTAAGGTTATTCAAATTAGTCCACAACTCCAGTCCTCTAGACTCCCGTACAGGTCAGGTTTGAAGGATAGCCCTACTTCCGCACAGGTGGCTCAATCAGGATTGTATCACCTGTGCTGATGCTGGGATAGCCTTAAAATGGGGGTTTTGGGGACTGGAGTTGAGCAACCCTGGTCTACATGAATGTTCAAAGCAGCCTATTGCTGTAAGGCAATGTAGTGGAAGGTATACATACATATACGGTACAGTACACACACGCTCAGAGGTGCGTACGGATGTATGTGCGGATACATTTCACACCAACCACATACACCTCGTGCTGTTAGCAGTTAAAGCATTCTGTCTACCTGAATAAATCCCGATATTTACCCAGAAAAATAAGGAGTCTTTTTTTCTCCCTGTTTTTACCCATTATTGTTGCTGCTGTTATAATAAAGCCAGAAAAAAAAATAAACAAAATAAAAACCGAAACTGAAGGGCCCTGACCCCATAATACACACTAATTAGCACGGCTGTATTTTTCACGGCTGAAAATGCTGGCGTATTCCAGAGGAACAGTGTTTCTCACTTCCAGAATGGGAATAGGTGACACGTGACATTAGCAGTACAGGTAGTCCTCGCTATCCAACGTTTCACTTTACAATGAATGGCATATCCAACGCAACCCTATGTGCCGTTTCTCGATGCCGGAATGCGTTATCCGACGCCGGAATGTGTTATCCGACGCTCACCGCCACTGATTAACATGGGACTCACTTTACAGTGGTTTCACTATCCAACGCTACTTCCAGAACGGTTTCCGTTGGATAAACGAGGACTGCCTGTATATTCATTATTACAGCACTAGCTTGAGTGACAAAAAAAAACACTCAACTCTTTCAGGGCCAGGGAGCCTGCTTGCAATATGTTACTTTTCCCATTGTTGCAAAGTCTCTTCACTGAATGTGTTAAACATGGTCCAAACTATGTCCTTACATCCATGTTAGGAATTGGTGGCCAAGTTTACACTGGTTTAAAAGTCACACAAATAAAAGCAGATATCTCCGAAGGGCTACGTCATACGGAAGGATTAAATGAATCATTGTGGAAAGAGAAAAATAACTGAATTCCTAAAATGTAAAGGTTAACACATGCAGGATAACAAGAACCCAGAACACAGAGTAACACACTATATTGTAGAAATCGGGCATTGTTAGGGTAAGGAAGGGTTGCTCAACTCCAGACCTCATGACCCCCCAACAGGTCAGGTTTTAACAACATCCCAGCTTCAGAACAGGTAGCTCAAATCAGTGGCTCAGTCTGGGGCGAAGGTTTAAACCAACTAATCAATTTACCAGTCTATTCCCATATCACCATGAGAAAGAACTCCAGTTCTGGATTTGTATGTCTCAATTATATGAAGCGATACAGGACTAGTATTCAACACAATGCATTGGTAATTAGAACCCAAGGACTGGACCAAAGTCTCATGATGACATGGAACCAGGTCAGAAAAACTGGGGATGACGGAGACATGAATACATTTTTTTCGAGTCAGCGAGTGACTCTTTTTGGTCAAGCTTCTAGGGGAAAATGTCACTGTGGTTACAATGATGGATTCACATCCTGCAGGTGAACACCCCGTTCTCAAATTGGACTATGGGCTGGTCTCCAAGACAAACAGATCTCTAATCCTGCCCCATCAAATGCTTAACCCAAGAGGCCTGAGCAGGAGGAACATCTTGCAAATAAATAGCAAATACAAAAACAAATGGAGACTCTAGTAAACAAGGGAAGTAGTGGCTCAGAAGTTCCCTCTGATATGGTATATACAGCATAAACTGTCTAAACAAAACACAATTTAGCATCCCAGGTCTGCTGACCGAGGGCCCATAGAAAGATGAAAGGACACAGATATGAGATCACAGGGAGGGTTTAGGGATACCTAGGGATATCTTCCAAGACTTGTTTTTTCTGATGATACACTTTTATTTCGATTTAATATCAGAGAATGATGCGGGCAGAAGAAAACCTAACACACAGACCTCACAACTGCCACCATGCCTTCAATAATGTAGCAGTCTGCCACACGCCAGTGGCCAAACATACACAATACATTTTCCACCTAACGAATCATCCCAAATAGATTACAGGTACAACACAGCAGGAGTTTATCATCTAAAGTGATTGCCTAAACAGACATGGGCCCTACTCAGGGTTGCAAGCTGTTGGTGTTTAGTTAACAATGCATTGACTTTTATTCAAGTGAATGCCAGTTAATGGAAGAGTCCATGCATAAGGTCTCATTATTTAGAATAGAGGGGGATGAGAGTGTGTTGGGGGAAGACAGCTGTTGTGTTCTAACCACAGTAATGCAGCATCACAAAGAATACATTACATTAGTAACCCTTCGTTGTCCTGCTCTTGTTTATGTGTACATCAATCCAGCCCTCCATTCCCTAACAGCTTTTACATCCAGAAGTGAAGGGCGTCGAAGACGTGATATTTTGGGGGACAGGGAGAAATATACTGTACATAATACAGCAAACCAATTAAATAGTTTTAAATTGAAAATATAAAGTGGGAGGAGCACCGATGCATTTGACCTTTATAATTATAATGCCACATTATTTCAAGGCTTTATGGTAAAAAAAAAAAAAAAAAAAAGATAGGTATTTTTTTCTTTAATAAAGTGCAAGTGTTTGAGCATGACAGTGAGCGTCATCAGAGAACGAGTGAGCGCAAGTGTGTGAGCAAGAGAACAAGCATCAGAGAGAGCGAGTGTCAGAGAGAGAGCGAGCGTGCCTCAGAGAGAGGGAGAGCAAGAGTCAGAGAGAGAGAGCGAACATCAGAGAGAGAGAGAGCGAACATCAGAGAGGGCAAAAAGTGTGTGTCACAGAGGGCACAGACGAGCCTCCCAGAGGGTGCGGGTGAGTGTCAGAGTGTGTATGTCACAGATACACACTCTGACATACAGAGCTGGCGACCGGAGGGAGGGGGCAGAAGTTGAGGGGAGCAGGAAACTTTGGCTCCTAAAAACTCTAGCTGGCTCCTACGTTTTTCACACTTTGTGCACTCCACCCTTTCCATAAAGAAGTACTCCCGTACATTTCCCACCCTCCAGTTTCAGACTATTAGCATCCCTACTTCCCCAGTTCCTAGCGCTTATAGCTGTGGTACGATCGTGGTTGAAGGATGATCGATCGCAGAATCCCTATGACAGGGAGACCCAAGGCAAGACGAGACATTTTTCACTGCTGATCAGCAGCGTGTGAGTCAGGGTTTAAGCTGCCACTTGGCTCACATTTTCCTAATCAATTGTGTACACTGGCAATTAGCCAGACAGACTTGTCAAATTGCTACAGCAAAGAGCAAATATCTTTGTAGAGTTTTAGATCTGTCAATTTGGCTCCAAAGACTATTGTCAAATAAACTGGAGCTTGGAGCCCTCACTGTGTTATAGGCCCTCGCCTGCGTGAAGGTATGAGGAGCGGCTCAGTGAGTAAAGGCACTGGCTCTATAAGCAACAACATAGACCTTGAATCAAGAGAACATGGTTAAAGTCCCAGTGTCAGCTCCTCGGGCAAGTTACTTTATCTCCCTGTGCCTCAGGCACCAAAAACATAGAGTGTAAGCTCATCTGGGCAGGGACTGTGTCTGTAACAACCCTATGTGTTACGAACCGCGCACTATACTGTAATTGTGATGCGCTATGAGTCCTGTTGTGAGAAAAGTTCTATGTGAAATAAAGACATTACTTTATATATATATATATATATTTTTGCCAAATAGACAACAGTTGGCATAACCCTATAACAACACATTTAGTAAAGCCCCATGTAATACTGCGGATCTTAATGCCGAGCACAGAAAGGGCTTAAGTCCAAGACGCAGACCTATGAGAAGCATTACAAACAACAACAACAAAGATTGTCTACATTATTTTTGTCTGTAGGGGAAAGAAAAAGCTTCTGGTACCACCCTGTGCCTTAGGAATACTGCCAAGGTAACGCTAACCGTCCTGGCCACTGTTCCTTCCCTGTGCTTTAAATACAAGTCACTGTAAATAACGGGTAC